>NC_133776.1:102153505-102290668 GCF_003597395.2 Chelonoidis abingdonii
GGAGAGTCAATTACTGCTAATGGGCTGAACAACAACCAAAAACTAACAGCACACACAGAAACTTCCCTCCCTCCAGATTTGAATGTATCCTGTCTCCTGATTGGTCCTCTGGTCAGGTGACAGCCAGGCTCACTGAACTTGTTAACCCTTTACAGTCAAAAGAGTTATAAAGTACTTCTGTTCCATTAACTCCTACTATCTGTTTATGACACAGGCATACTTAGAGGCACCGTTTTAAGTGTAGACAACGCCAAAGTATGGGTTTGCAGATGTGTAGGAAGCAGTCATGAATACTGCCCCATCTCTGTGCCTGCTTTTTGAAAGCTACCTTCTTGTATGAGGCTCTCCCAGGTTTATTCTTTCAAAGGTTACCAAGAAGATGGAGTGCCAGGACTACAGGGTTTGTTGCTGTTCTGTGGTTGGAAGGCAGGTGTAATCTTTGACTCTCTGTTTCTCCTAGTAAGGGGAAGTGTTTTCGTGCTGTTCTGCAACTGTGTGGGCCCTGTGAGGCTTGGGGTTTGTTGCATGATCCACTTAGCATTTGAACTCCATAAAGCCACCTTGGACTGAGGTTGCCAAGAAGAAATATTTCCTCTTCTGGGTAGTCGCAGAGCAACAGCTGTGACTTTCTCTTCTCTCCCCCCAAAAATTAAACCCTAGGCTTTTCATTTGGTAAGTGTGCAGTGACAGACATTTGGGAAGGAGGCGGGAGAAGAGATGAGAAGACTCTTTATCTTAAACAGATACTCCACAGCCGTTCCTGTATGGGCCAAAAGATGTTTGCGGTGATTGTCCCCACGTTGAATGGTGACTGATCAGAAAGTGTGTGCGCGGCTTCCGAGCTGCCCTGCTGCTATCCTTCATATAGCAAATCTGCGTTTAATTTATTTTGTTTCTATACCAAGGGGCTGGGAGCAATGGTGGAGAAAATGTGCATCTGCTGCAGGTATAGAGGACAAGATGAATCAGACTGATTTTCAGTATTCTCCTCCTCCCTATTTGCCTGATCTGTTCTGTTCTTTTTGTTTGGCCTGTCCGTGGCACTCCCAAGTTAGATGAGTGGGGTGAGGCAAAAATGACTTCCATTCTGGTTCTGAAGAGCACCAGTGCCTACCAGCTTTGAGGTGAGGACTGAACCTTAGACTCACACTCTTAGTCCGCTCTGTAGGGCTGGTCAGTTTTAGTTTATGTGAAGGGAAGAACTATCCATACACAGTCGAATGCTTTGTTTGAGCACTGCAGTGTCTGCCCTTGGGAATACTTTTTAAAGCAAATTATGAGGCTGAAAAATGACTTCTCAATTGTTGTAAAGATGTTGAGATGTCTCTGCCACAATTTGTGTGCTGATGTGACAAGGAATATTCATGGTGCATGCTAACCTAACAGACAGCTCCAGCCTGGAGCAAGAGACAGTGCAGTAATAGAATGCCTGATAGAGCTCTTGAGGGTAAGGCATAGATTGCTTAGATCCAGCGGAAAGGTTACTTTTGCAATATTTTAGAGTGAATTTTTTCTTTTTTTCCCTCTTCCCTAAATTAGATTAAGCAACACTGCTTTTATGTTTAACTAGAAATACTGTAATCCTTTTAGATTAGCACCAGAGAATATTACAGGCCTGTCCCAAAGGAAAGTTGGTTTTTCTGACATAGGTTACGTTATCCTGGTAAGTACAGTAAACTACTTGTGTAAAAGTTGGATTGCTTATATAACTGATGCCCCGGCAGTTAGAGAAGCAATACCTGCTGGGAGTAACTGGCAGGAATTTGAGCACATTTCCGAGGTAAAAAAATCTTTAACTGTAGCTGCACAGGTTATTACCGATGGGGAAAGGCTTTAAGAGAACATTCTCTAGAAACGAAGAAGTGAAACAACCCGCAAATATTCCCTTTCCCCCAGTAGGTTGTTGAGACTTCGCTGTGGTGCAGTTTGTGTGCTGATATGCTGAGGACACTTGGTGGCAGACATGCAAAACGCATGAACAAAATGCAGAAATTGGGCTTGTTTTTGGCTTAATTGGCTTGTGAGTTGTTTGTTGGCTAGTTTTTGGCTTGTTGCTTGTTTGGCTTGTAGCTTGTTCCTTTTTGATCAGCTCCTGGAAAGGGTGAGGGCAAGTGGGGACAAGTTGGGGGGAGAGTCAGGTGCACAGAGGGCCCAGCAGAGTCCTGGACTGCACGCCGAGGGGATCTAGTCACATAGAGTGTTGGGGTTCTTAGGGATTGGCTTGTTTTGCAATGGGATTAGCCTGATGATTGGCTTATTGTGAAAGTCAGGGTGCTTATTTACCGTGTGAAAGTTGGCAACTGTGCATGGTGGTGGTGCATGTGAGCTGGAGTTGGGTGTCTCTTGCCTCGCATGGGTGAGGACAATGTGCTGGAGTGCCTCAGAGCTGCCGAGCATGTAGCTATGAGTGCCTTGTCTAGTCCTTACTCAATGATGTTTAAGACAGAGGAGTGAAGTTCTGGAACAGCCTCCCAAGGGCAGTAGTGGGGGCAAAAGACATATCTGACTTCCAAGACTAAGCTTGATAAGTTAATGGAGGGGATGGTATGATGGGATAGCCTAATTTTGGCAGTTAATAGTTCTTTGATTATTAGCAGGTAAATATGTCCAATGGTCTGTGATGGGATGTTAGATGGGGTGGGATCTGAGTTACTACAGAGAATTGTTTCCTGGGTGCTGGCTGGTGAGTCTTGCCCACATGCTCAGAGTTTAACTGATCTCCGTATTTGGCGTCTGGAAGGAATTTTCCTCCAGGACAGATTGGCAGAGGCCCTGGAGGTTTTTCGCCTTCCTCTGCAGCGTGGGGCACGGGTCACTTGCTGGAAGATTCTCTGCACCTTGAAGTCTTTAAACTATGATTTGAGGACTTCAGTGGCTCAGACATAGGTTTGTTATGGGAGTGGGTGGGTGAGATTCTGTGGCCTGCATTGTGCAGGAGGTCAGACAAGACGATCATAATGGTCCCTTCCGACCTTAAAGTTTATGATTCTATGAAATAAATGTAAGTGTGTCCACGCAGGGGCTTGCAGTCCTTTCACTAAATTGGCCTTTAAAATGGTTTTAAGTGATGCAACTCTGTGTGTGTAGACAAAGCTAGAATGTTTCACACTGATGTTTAAACCCCCTAATTTAGTGTGCATGTGCGGACCTTGATCCTGGTCAGAGAATGTAGGGGGGAATCGGCTGCCTCCTGAGCCTACTCCTGTAGATTTTTATGGATGGATCTGGGCTGAAGGGAGGCCTTGGAATTACAGCTTGGCCTGCATTTTAGTCAGCTTTGAGTGCTGGCCTTGGTAAGGAAGTTATGCAGCGAGGGACCTCCACAGCAGATTCTAAGAGTCCCAGTATGGTCTTGGATGCTAACTGCCCTTTAAAAAAAACTGTGAGGAACCCGGAGGTCATCGAGGCAGACGCTAACAGCAAGAAAAAGACGACACAAAACAGCAGAGGCCTATTTGTGGAGACATCTGCTGTCTGGTTCCATGCTGGACACTTGGGAAGGAGCCAGCTTGCTGAGCAGCACAGTGTGATCCTCAAAAGAAACAGGCAGTGGGCAGAGGTGAACGCCCCCTCGAGACTTGCTTGGTTAATTTGTTGCCAGCTGGAACTTTAAGGCTCTTTTTAAGAAATGAGAGGAGAATAAAGGCGACTGTGTGTTACTTTGGATTCCCCAAGCTACTGCTGTTCTGAGTGCTCTGTACATCTTGACATGGTGGTATACAGGACGCTCAAATGGCTCTTAACGAATGTGATTTGAGATACAATAGATATAGTCACATCCGTAGAGTCAAGCACATGCTTTTATGTGCTTTGCTGGAACAGTACCTTAATATCTCTGTGCCTTTGGTCCGCATCTGTACAAGGGACAAATTCTTCCTTTGTCTTGTCTGTTAAGACTGTCAGGGCGGGGACTGGATCTTGCTCTGCATTTGTCCAGGCTATTGCACCACGAGGCCTTGACTTCAGCTGGGGGCTCTATGCATTGTTGCAATATTAATAATTCTTACAAGAGATGTTCATTGCAAGTCTAAACTGCACTTGAGAATCAAACTGCAGTTTGTGATGCCTGCTCAGTGGTTCTTTGGTGGTTGTTCCCTTACTCAGTAACATGCAAAACTCAGTAGTTTGCAAGGGGTCTCACAGGTACTAATGTGAATGAAGAAGTTGTATTGTGCTTCGTTACTCTGGCTGGGCATAATTTTGTTGGTTGCAACTGAGGATGAAGCTGGCAATTCCTTTCCTTCCACCCCTAGTTATGCGTAATGACCCAATTTCAGGCCAGTGTTTCAAAGGTCCTGGGAATGTAGCAGCTTAATTTTTGTTCCCCTCTTTCCCATGTCTCTTATTCCACTGCTTATTTGCCTTTCCCTGTCTGAAATTTCAGGTTCAGACATGCGCCTTCTCAAAAGATTGTCATATTTACACTAACAGTCTCAGAAAGTTCAGCTTAAAAGAACACTTTTTCCTCCAGAAAAATTAGTCACCATTAACCTACAAGCTTTGTGTATAAAGTTGCCTTTTTTTATTTATAAACAGTGGCTTTGGGGCAAATTTATGATGACCCTGGTTAGATTTATATCTTATGCATTTCAACATTTTTTGTTGCTGATTTTTGCAAAAGGAAAACAATCTGCTCCCTCTCCCCCCCCCCCCCGGTCTTGCAGTAATAATTTGCATGAGTTCATAGCTTTGAAATTGGAAAGCGATTTTAAATTATGGTGTTATGATTTGAAAAGAGGCATATGCGTTTCCTCAGAACATTACAGAACACAGATTGCCTATCCCATTTCTCCCAATGGTTGTGGGAAACTGTGTTTGCAAAGGGGCAGTGTAGTTGTGGTTCTGAGGTTAGACGTTGAGGGAACTCGTATAAAGAATTCTGTTGGTGGTTTAGGTTGTTTTTCGGGAAAGCTAGGAAGTCAAAAGGTCAGTTTGCTGATTTATTCCATCGTTCCTAAGATGGACAGGAAGAAAACTGCATATGATCCTCTGTTTCCTTCTGGAATTAACAGTATATGGGAGACTTCCTACCAGCTAGTTGTGTGTCATTGAACTAATTTGGGGTGTGGGTCCTCCCAACATAGCATAGCTGGTGTATCTGATGGGGCTGCTGGTTGCTCACGGAAACCATATACCCTTTTGGATTAATATCCTCTTTCAGATAGATTTAGACATTCACTGTCTTGCTAGTCACTTCCCACTGTGTGAGGTTTGCCAAATTCTAGGAGCAAACATTAGCGGTTTGACGTTTTTTAAGGTTGATAAAAACAGATGCAGCAGCAAAGCCCAGCGGTGTGGGAACTAGGGGTGCGTACGGTGTTGTAGCACCCCCAGGATTTTGTGGGGGGGTCCCGGCTGCTGACTCCATGCCCCGGGTCCAGGTGCTCTCAGAGCTCCTCTCCTGGCCCCGTGGCCAGGGTCCCAGCTGCCATCGGCCCTGGGGCTCTGCAACTGCCCCAGTTGTGGTCCCAGCCTCAGCCCCCTTACCTCTGTCTGTGTCCCCCCACCCTCCTGAAGCCACAGCCCGGTCCTGGCCCCAGCTCTGGGGAAAGGAGACCTAGACAGGGGTAAGGGGGAGTGTGAAGTAAAAAGTGTTGGAGACAACTGGCTTTCAGCACCCCCCTACTGTAAAAAGTGGTCCAGCTCCAGTGGCAATGCCTTCAAGCTGGCCAGTGAGCTCTGAGCACTATGCCTTCCCCCATGGAGCCCACAAGTTCCGCTAGAAGAGTTCTGGAAGAAATGGCATCATCTGTGGATGCAAAATGCTACTAAGTAGTGTCTCAGTTTAAGAAGTCAGCAAACCAGGAGGGCTCTGTGGAGAGTCAATTACTGCTAATGGGCTCATATTTTAAACAAAAATAACAAATTGGTTATGTTACTTTATTCAGCCCATAAAGCCTGAGAGTACAGCATGGAAAATCAAGTGTGCCACTAACTTAATTCTGGCTGACTTAATTTGCTGGTAAACCAGGAAAGAATGTAAGGATATGAAAAGTCTCTTTGAATGGCGCCACTCATGCTTAAAGTTATTCCTGTGCTTAAAAGTTTTGCTGAATTGGGGCATTAGGTGCTGAAGAGATCAGATATGTATTGAGGAAGACAACAAAATGTCCTCTAGACGCTCCAACGGCAGACCCTAGAAGTGCAAGAGTTGTAATTCTGTCCCTTTCTGGGGTAAATGCTAGTGACAGTGGATTCCTGTGGATTCCTATGTCACTTGTGATAATCAGGCCTACACATTTACTCTAATTGTGAGCTCAGTTGGAAAAAGTACATGAAAGTTCAGAAGATGTCACAGTAATCTGCAATAACAAATGTTAATGGGGAAAAGGTACTAAAAGGAGATAGACTGCATTAGTCTAACGAAAAGGCCTCCAGATCTAGCTCATGCTTGGTAAATAAGAGAATGGGGGTCTGGAAATCAGTGAACCAAAACTGGTGTTTTGGAAACGAGGCCTAACTGAGTCACAAAATAATGAGGGGAAAGGCTGTTCCACCCCTCACTCCTTTTTTGGGTCCTTTAAGAAGAGAGACTTTGGAGGGGGAAATAGGGAAGAACAGCTGGAGGCGGCTGGAGTGAGCTTCACAATCATGGCTCCCCTTCCGCCATCTCCTGCAGTCTTCGGCCTTATTTGTACTAATCCTGGGAGCCGTCCTGACCCAGTGGGCACAGAGACAGGCACTCAGATGCCATCGCCAACTTTGTTAGCTCCAGCTGAATTCCAAATGCATCTAAGATGAAGTGAGATCAGGCTTCCGCATCATTGACAGCTCCAGCCCATTTCAACTAATTTCCTCTCTTTCACCAAAAAGGAAAATGGTCATCTTTGATACCATCTCAGAGACTGTTAGATGGGTTTTTCCTTCTAAAAATGCTCTCCAGCCAATAAGGGATGTGGTTAAAATGAAATCCTCATTTAATACGTTAATGCTGGTTTTCGTTTAATAAAAGGATTAATAGTGTCTCTTGCCACTGAGGTCTCTGTATGCCAAATGTCAATGTCCAACATTAAACAGTGTTAAATGGGTGACGTTAATACCTTTGGCAAATTTATTCCATCTAAATTAATGCACCACCATTTAGGTACTTTTGAAAATGTTACCCCTCATCTGCAACAGAAAACATCGCATTATCACCCTGGCCATAGACACCAAGTCTAAATTCAGACTAAAAAGAGTAACTTGCTTCCTTTTGAGAGGGCTTTTGCCAATCTCATGGTTGAAACGGCTCTTCTAGTGAGCTAAACTTAGCCTGGTACATTGGTGAAACAACTGGGGAGCTACAGCTATAGAAGAGACACTGATCACTACATTCTTCTCATTAATGCTTACATTGTTTCTTATTGCTATAAAAATGTTTTGTAGAAAGTTATCTACTTTCTTGTAATCCTGTGTCTATTTCTTACCCTCCCCTGCTTGAGGACAGAGCTCTTATTTAGACTGTAATTTGTTTTATAAGCAAACAACTACTCAATGTACTTGTAGATTGTTAACTCTCTGTTCTGAAGTTGTCTCGTTGGATTCTTTGGAGGTCACTACATTGCAATGAGGCGAGGCATGTAGGGAAAGATTTTTTTAATGGAACGGTAGTGTGATGAGAACTTTTGAAAATTAGGGCACTTTATCTAGGTGCCCAATGGGAGCAAGCCTTTTTGAAAATCTGTCCCCCAGTTGTGTGTGCTAAACATTTCTGAAAATCTGGCACTTTGTATATGCTTGTTGCTGGTATTTCTTGACTTGCTGTAGCTTCCTCCGTCACAAGCTATGAAGGCAGCTTATGGTTTAATTTTTTTCTCATAAACAAATACAGTAGAATTAGTGTATACTAATAACATTATCTGTGGATATTAGTAAAACAGCAAGCAGTAACTGAACGTAAATTGAGGTTGTGAAGGCTAGGACTATGCCAGGGTTTAAAAGAGAACTACATAAATTCATGGAGGTTAAGTCCATTCATGGCTGTTAGCCAGAATGGGTAAGGAATGGTGTCCCTAGTCTCTGTTTGTCAGGGATGGCAGGAGAGAGATCCACTTGATCATTACCTGTTAGGTTCACTCCCTCTGAGGCACCTGGCATTGGCCACTGTCGGTAGACAGGATACTGGGCTAGATGGACCTTTGGTCTGACCCAGTATGGCTGTTCTTATATTAAATTATTCCTTGTTCTTGTATAAAAGACAAAATGTGAGGGAGTTTTGAGTAAATTTGTTGATACTTATAGAAACTTCTTTACTTAAACCCCGTGGAGTACACGGGTTTGTGCAAAGGGAAAATATTTTGTTGGTGAGGTGAAAAAATCCTGTAAAAGGTTTTTGCACACAGGAAACAAAAGCATCAGCATGCATGTCATAGCTAATAACGTTTGCTTGGATCTTAATTGTTCTGCTTCACTTCGCAAAGTAATTGAAACTTCCTTTTTGCTGCAAGTTCCCCCCCCCACCCTTTCCCCAAATGAACTGTTCTTAAAAGAATACCTTTTGGTCAATGGGTTTGTGGAACTTGGTTCAAAATGCAGAGAAAATTCCAAAATGAGTTTACCAAGTGAGTGGTCAGTCAGAGCTTTACAGGGAAAATTTGTTACATCTGCAACTTGTTTCTCTAAGTTGAAAAACATTTAGATTTAATAAGCCCTGAATGCGCGGTTTTATAGGGACTCTTGGGCATGTAAGTGAAGCTCTTGTAATCACTGGGATCTGATAACCTTTTTTTAAAAAAATAGGGTTCCTATAAAATAAATAGTAGTTCAAGTTGAGGTGATTAAAACCACGTCTGGTTAACTTTGCTTGCTGCATCCTGGTGTCCTGTGAAATGGACAAATAATTCCCTTTCTGAAGAGTGATGGTGCTGGATTCTGAACTGCACTGAGTTCAGTGGGTGTTAGCCTGTACAGTATTTGATCAAGGGCCTACAGAAATCAAGCACTCTGCCCACAAATTAGCATCTAATGCATATTGAAGACTAAGATGACTATTTCTGATTAGTGGACAAAACCAGACATTGTCGCCTTGGACCATAAAGAAACAAGCCTACAGCCCCAGGCGGTGTCTACACTACGTAGCTTTTAGCAACGTGGCTGTCTTTCTACAGCCGTGCCGCTAAAAGTCAGGCAGTATAGCTGCTGTTTGTCGGCTCACCTGCCGACAAAAAACTTTCACCCCCAACGAGCAGCATTTGCCTTATTGGAGGGGAACACTCCTGCCGACAAAGCGCTGTTCACCCCTGTGCTTGTCGCTGGGAAAACGTTTGTCTTTCAGGGCAGCGAGGGTGTCTAGAAGACACAAGTTTTGTCATTTAATTGCCAGTGTAGACATAGCCTTAGTTAAATGGCTGAACACTGGGAAAGGCATTTGTCTTGTGTTTACCACAGGCAGTCTTTAGAATGTAATCTGCTAATAGTGTGACAGTCAGGCATCATTAAGTAATTTTCTTCCTGTTAAACATGGCATCTTGGATTTAGAGGTGACAGAGTGAGGAAGGGCTAGAAAATTGAAAGCAAACATAAAAGCAGCAACAATGACAAACATGAATCAGATTTTCCGGATCGATCAGCTCAATTTTGTTTAAAATAGGATACCAAAAACCAACAGAGCCGTGTTATTTGGTGTTTCCCAGTTTTGGTGATGTGTTAATTGCTTGTGACTGTAATAGATAATCAGTAAACCAAAAGAATATTGTAAGAGTATTTGGTTTCTGTCCCCCCCCCCCCTCCCCCCATGCCGCCAACTCAAAAGAGCATGGTAAAGGACGCCCTGCAAGGCTGGATTTGCATTCTCCAATTGCACGTACTGGTCTCTGAAAGACTATGCACTAAGTGATGTTGCTGCTTTTGCTGAATTTTAACAGGAATAGAGTGCTCCAAGAGAGCCATTGAGTTTTGCTGCTGTTGAAATGTTTCTTCCACGATCCTCTGTTGGAGATGGACTTGAAATATGTTTCAATACATATATTTTTTGGCTTCATTAAGTACACCCAGAGATCTTACAGGTGCTTATAACAAAATCTTTTTTTATATTGAGGTCTGGGAATGTCTTGAAGGTATTGCAAACTCAGAGATGATTTTACATGGAGTTTCCCCCCTCGCAATAAAACATCAATATATTCCCCAAGGTTGGGTGAAAGACGGACCCTTTCGAGTCCCTTTAGAGTCAATGCCAAAACTGGCCTGGATTTTAACGGGGCCAGAATTTGACCTATAGCTGACAACTGTCTGTCTCCCTTTAATTTATTTGGGCTTTTAACATGCTGATTGTATTCTGGAATTTCTAATCCAAATATTTTGTGTAACATTCACATGTTGCAAGAACATCTCTTAAGGGAAAACATGAATTCCTCAAGGTTTTTCCTCTCCCTTTTTGGAATAAACAGCGCATACTGTGCATGTTGCTGATATTATCTAGCAAGTTATTGACATCAAAGGCCTCTGGGAGTTTCCAACTGCTCAAGCATCCCGGTTTGAATGTTCATATTGAGTTCAAAAGGGATTGTTTATCTCCAGCCAAAGGCTTGGGTAAACTTCCAAAATAAATGAATGCATCAGTTCAACTCCGTTTTTTTAAAAAAGATTTTCTGGAGTGGCTCAAATATTATAAATATTCAAGTAGCTCAATTTGAAACCTTCTGTGCTCTGGACAAAATGTTCATAGATATTTCCTAAAGCAGAAGAGAGTAATATTTGTTTTGTTTTTTCCTCTTCTTTTTTCCCATGTGTTGGGACAGACTTTGAGTTCACGTCTGACTTTCGGATGAATTAATAATCAGTTGAAATAGATTAGTTTGTGAGAGTTGTAACTTTACAGAATGATACAGCACAGACAGGAACTAGAGGTCAGGAGCCTGGGGGCAAAGGGAGGTCATGACCTTTCTTGGAAGAGACAGACTTAACCAATACTGGTTTTTTAAAAGGCAGTTGATTGCATGAAGGAATGTGGTAACAGGATTTAAAGGAAACATACGGCACTAACAAGGATTAAGGCTAATTGTTTGCCCTGATTCGAGGAGAAATGTCAAGAAGTGGATATGTATGGAATTATTCCACTTTGTGAAAGGGCAAATAAAGTATTTGTCTTTTCACGTTGGATAATGTAGTTTGGGACTGATTTTATGTTATGTGGAATGTAGCATTTCATCGCCAAATAACCATACTTTAAGAATATTTTATCTACAGATTTGAAACTTGTTAAGCAAATTCTCTGTTTGGCAGCAAATTTTTTTTGAACTGTGAAGATTCTGAATCAAATTACGAGTGTGCACTGTAGGTGAGCTGTTTTTCTCTTTTAAGAAAATCCAATATTTTATTTTCCTTTAAAAAATTTAACTAGAAATCGGTTTAGGAATGTATTAGACTAATCCATCTGAGGCCCACTTCCCATGTCAGGGTGGGAAAACAAAGCCCCTCTTGAGTAAGTCAGCATCTTAGAATTACAAAGACAAGTTAGGTGCCTACCTGCCCTTTGTTCCTTTTGAAAATCTCGTCTTTACAGTCTAAACTGACTTCTGTGGACTTGCAACACTTATACAGCAAATTTCACTAATGCAGAAGAGGTGATCAGCTGCACAAAAATCAGTAAAATAGCCTTGTTTTCTGTTGCCCCAAAGACACAAAGATTTGAGCTATGACATCCTTCCAAGTGCTTCCAGAAAGGGCTGACCAATCACCTGCTGAAAATGGGGGCCCTTTGTAAAGAGCCTCAGATTGGCCAAAACTGAGGTTCCTAGAATCACTAGTTACTTGTAAACATTTAGGCTTTATTTATTGTGTAGAGCTTTCTGTAGACAAGTCTGCAGGATGCATGCAGAAAATGGTGCAGCTGGAGAAGGATGAATGGAACTATACCTATGAAATGAATGTACAAGATGCTGTTGAAGGCAATGATGCGTTAGGTTAATGAATAAAATGAGATTCTGGGAACGACAGTAAAACAAAACGTCAAGATAAATGGAATTCTTCTTGTTTAAGTCACTTTGCTTGATACCCCAAGACTGTAAGTTCCAGTTATACAGCTAGTGAAAACTGAGTAAGACATGCTAAGATGCCACAATCCAATTTACTATTCAATTTGAGGGTTCTTTCAAGGCTTGTTTGCAGTGTTGTAGCCAAGTTGGTCCCAGGATATTAGAGAGAAAAGTGGGTGCAGTAATTAATATCTTCTGTTGGACCAACTTCTGTTTAAGCCCAGAAGCTTGTCTTTGTCACCAACAGAAGTCGTCTTCCCCTGACCTGGAAAAGAGCTCTGTGTAAGCTCAAAAGCTCTTTCGCCTCCAGAAGTTGGTCAAATGGAAGGCATTCCCTCACCCACCTTATCTTTCAAGATTTGCCTCCTGTGTAAGGGAGGGACATTAAGTGAACTGAACTGAAGTAATGTGGATCTTCTTTGCATTTCCTTAGTACAGTCAAGATGCCTTCCAAAAACAGGATGGGAGCAGCTCAGAATTTTGTGAATGGCTGTCTGAAGGCAGAGTGGAAATTGATCTTTTTCCAAATCAGGGCTCAAAAAGAACGGTATATGATTGTGTCCAGTTAAAGGTCAGCACTTATCAGTAGCTGGGGCTAAGTTACCTGCAGCTGTGGAAATGGAGCAATATCCTAAGGGGACAAAGGCAGTGGCTTCTGTACTCAGGTTTCGGTATGTGGTGCTAGGTAATCTTTGGCCAACAACCAGTACGTTGAGGCTCATGTTCCTTCTGGCTGGTGGAGTCCAAGGGAAGGTGCAGGTCTCTTATAGGTGGAGAGGATCATTGTGTCTGTTGGAGAGGGTTAGATGCTATGGGTCCTAATAGAGGTTTGCATGCATGCTTTGCTCAAGAAATCAGCTCTTTAAATTGACAACCTGGCCAATTAATAGTTGGTTTCTAATCTCTTCTGTGTTTTTTGGAGGTGGGGGATTGCCATAGCTGTGGTTAGAGAATTTCTAGCCGCCTCAGTTCTCCTTGACCCTTATCCGTCTGGTTGCTGGCCTGGTGATGATGTAGAAACTCCCCTTGTCGCTTTGTTCAGTGAGCCTCTAGCAATCGAGGTGATTCATTGATGAGATCAGTCTGCTGTCTTCAGTACTGGAGATTAGAAGGTGTTGCTGACTAACCTGTGGCTATTTCTGGGAGTAGTGAATCAATTCTTTCCTGGCCTCTAGATTTCACCAAAGTAGCCCAAATCTTGTCACCTTTTATGTGTCACATCGTGTGCTACGAGGTCTGTCTTGTTTATCTGGAGCCCTTGGAGAGGGGTTGGGAGTGTGGAGAGGCAGGGTTCGAGGTGGAGTGGGGTATTAGTCTGATGGGATGAGTGGATTGTTTAGATTATTGCTGGATTTTTTGTTAAGGGTGACACTCTGGGGTTTGCATAATATGTATATGCTGTTAAATATGGCAGAGAATCTTTTCCTTATTAAACAAACCTAAATAAAATGAACAGTTTGTGCTGATCAGAAGTAGTTCATCTCCCCAGTTTGTCAGATTGGCACTTTGTTTTAAAAAACCAAAACCAACCCCCCCCTAGACCCTCTAGGAATGCATTGATCTTGGTGATGAAGTACAGTTGGGTCACAGATGTTGTATGGTGCACTCAGAGTTGTGTGGATAGGTGTGTTGGGGAGAAGCAGTGCACTGTGGAAAGGTGCACTGTTCTAGAGCCTAAATGTTTCCTGAATTAACTGCCCATGAGGTGCAGAACAATAGCTAGGGTGGAAAGCATGTTTTGCCTTATTTAGGGGCAGTTGTATTGAATGTTGACTTCTGAATGTGCTGAGACTTGAGCCGTGTGCCTGCTGAGGATGGCAGGATACGAGCCACAGCTGCTGTATCAGGAGAAATCAACGTAGATCTACACTCTGCGCCTTCTAGGCTTAAAGATGGTTATGTAGGAACATGCTGCTAATTGTGATTATCTCTTTTCCATGAAGCTGGGCTTACAAATCTGTTCAAAGATGGAAGGGCCCAGCCCAGGCAACTATTGACAGAAAACTCTTGGATGCGTAGGATCTGTAAAGTGCTTCCATACAGTGGCAAGAGCCATGCTGTCTCCTCAGTTTGCACGGTCTCTATTCCAAAATGAAAACTGTCAGGCAAGGAATGCCCGGGAGCTTGTTCCTTGGGACCATGTTAATGTTAACACAGGCAATCTACATTTCTCTCTGAGGAACCCCCAAATAAATAAATAAATAAATAAAAAATCCACACAGAAATTAAATGCAAAAATCTTGTTTTAATGTAATATGAAAATGTAAACACCTAAGTCAAGGAAGAAGTAAAGAGTCTCAGTAATGCTAACCTGCATGCCTTTCACCGCCCGTATGTGTCTATATTTACAAGTCCATTTTAAGCCTAATAAAAATGTAGGTTCAGCGTGGTTGAATTAATATTCACCTTTTAAACGTCCTGGTTCCTGTGTACTTATACGTTTTTTAGTATAGCTTGTTGCATGTAAACTCAGGGGTTGTACCGTATGACTGGAGAATTGCTAAAATAGTTCCTATTTTTAAGAGAGGCAAAAAAAGTGATCTGAGTAACTATAGGCCTGTTAGTTTGACGTCCGTAGTATATAAGGTCTTGGAAAAAATTTTGAGGGAGAAAGTAGTCAAGGACATTGAGGTCAGTGGTAATTGGGACAAAATACAACATGGTTTTACAAAAGGTAGATCATGCCAAACCAACCTGATCTCCTTCTTTGAGAAGGTAACAGATTTTTTTAGACAAAGGAAACACAGTGGACCTAATTTACCTCGATTTCAGTAAGGTATTTGATACGGTTCCATTGGATCCCCTAGTCTTTCCCAATTGTTAACCTAAGTAATTCCTCACTGGTATTGTGAGAAGATGGCGGTCAAAATATGAAATTGAAAGGTGGAATAAGGCAACCAGTTTAAGTGGGAGACTCTGTCAACGGTGTATACTGAAAGGTGAACTGTCAGGCTGGAGAGGAGTTACTAGTGGAGTTCTCAGGATACCGTGATTTGGGGACGAATTTATTTTTTTACTGACCTTGGCACAAAACAGCGCGAATGTGCTAATAAAGTTTGCAGATATGCATTTAGGGATTAATAACAAGAATTTTGGTTATAATTGGGGTAAATTGGGGACACATCAGTTGGAAGTAACAGAGGAGGAGAAGGACCTCGGAGTATTGGTTGATCACAGGATGACTATGAGCCTGCCAAATGTGATATGGCCCCGTTGTTAAAAAGCTAATGCAGTTTTGGATGCATCAGGCGAGGTATTGTCCAGCTAGATATAAGGAGGTGTTAGTACGTTATACAAGGCACTGGTGAGACCTCATCTGGAATACTGTGTGCAGTTCTGGTCTCCATGTTTAAGAAGGATGAATTCAAACTGGAACAGGTTCAGAGACGGGCTACTAGGATGATCCGAGGAATGGAAAAACCTGTCTTATGAAAGAGACTCAAAGAGCTTGGCTTGTTTAGCCTAACAAAAGAAGGTTGAGGGGAGATATGATTGCTCTTTATAAATATATCAGAGGATAAATATTAGGGAGGAGAGGAATTATTTTAAGCTTAGTACCAATGTGGACACAAGAACAAATGGATATAAACTGGACACTAGGAAGTTTTTTTTGCCTTCCTCTGCAGCGTGGGGCACGAGTCACTTGCTAGAGGATTCTTGCACCTGGAGGTCTTCAAACCATGATTTGAGGACTTTAATAACTCAGACATAGGTTAGGGGTTTGTTATGGGAGTGGGTGGGTGAGATTCTGTGGCCTGCATTGTGCAGGAGGTCAGACTACATGATCATAATGGTCCCTTCTGATTTTAAAATCTAGAAGTCTATATATTTTTTCAGTGAATAAATTTCCTTAGTTTTGCAGCATGCTCTATGCTTGCCATCTATGTGCTTTATTAAATAGAGAATTAATCTCTGTGAAAGTTAATTAACTTCTTTCATTCCTTTTGCATTCCAGTTTATAGAATAGATTTGGTTCTTGTGTAAAGTCCAGATTCTTTTATTATTATTATTATGTTTAGTTGAAAACAGGAAATTGTGGCTAAATTTTGTGTGCTTTGTTTCCTATTTAAGGAATTCAAAACATCTTTGTGATTTTTTTTGTCATCATTTGGGTCATCACTCCCAATTTAAAAGCCATCAAATTTTTGTGGTTTTAATGCAAGGAAACGTTTGCTTCATTAGGTGAAATAGCTTGTGTCAGCTTTGCTTTTACAAATAGAAAAGCTCCAGTTTAATTTGACTTCAACGCTGTACATCCAGAAAGTAGGCAGAGTAGCATATGGTGACATTTGATTTGTACGTATTTTTCAGTTCTTCAGTCCTTTTACTGAAGTTTACTGGTTACTCCGTTGCGAGTGCTTGAAATTAATGAAACTGTTTTGATCTCAAATAGAAAAGTGTTCACCAGAAAGAGTGTCTTTATAAAAGCATTGACTGCAAAAGCAAACTTGTATCCATGCATTGTATTCATACATCTGTATGAAATCTGTGGATTCTGTGAGCATGAAGCAGATCTCCGAGACTGTGGTAGGCTGGAATCGGATTTTGGCAATGGCTGTGAATCTTTGACGTTCTCTTCACTGCAGGAGTGTTTAGTTTTAGTTCAGTCGATAGCTTTTAGTCTTCTGACACAGGCCAGTGAATTCAGTGGACTCTGTGTGAGTTGAATGAGAGAAGTGTTTCAGAAGAAACTAAGCCCTGTAATAGAAAAACATGTAGCGGTGCACCAAAAATTATTTGGGGAACGGAGTGCGTTTTCCTAAACTGACCAACATGTGAATATTGAAATCTATGTTGACCCTTCAGCCTGAGCTCATGTGGGTCTCTATATAGTTGGTAGTGCATAGGGTGCACCACAGCTAGGGGGATGGTTTTTAAGAATGAAACACAGGATTCTATGACTCTACTTGATCTGCCCACTTCTACTGCTCCAGATTTCTCCCAGGTTCCACCTCTGTGGTTTCTGTCCCTCTTACCCTTGAAGGCTTGGCCCTGCTTATTTGTTCCTCTGTTCAGTCCTGCCTTCTTCATTTGCTCCTTTACCTCCTTTACGGTCACTGTTGTCCTCTTCCGGGAATGTCACGGTGTTAGGGTGCATTAGGCCAAGAGCTGAACTGCTTGAGAAAAGAGAGGAGTAGGTCAGATGAACTGAGGGTATGTTTCCACAGCCGCTGGGTTGGGGCTTCCTGGTCCAGATAGATGCACTGGCACCAGCTCTGCCAGAAATAGTGCTAAAAATTGGGCTAGTCACAAAGATAGAATCCTTACAAAGCACCCGGTTATGTACGCAAGTGGCTAGCCCGGGTGGCCGCAGCTACGCTGCCGTTTTTAGAACACTAGTTCTGCTCGAGCTGGTATGTATCTGTCCACTCCAGTGATTCTCAACCTGCAGCCCGTGGGCCACTTGCGGCCCAATCAGCGCACAGCTGCGGCTCATGTGACGGCCTCAGGGCCATACGGGCTGTGTGTATATATATTGGGTGGATGCGGCCCTCATAGTTCAGAGAGCTGCATATGCAGCCCACAGTGATAAATAGGTTGACAACCACTGATCTACTTGCACTGGAGAGTACACTCCTAGCTGCTGCAGGCACACCCTCTACACCATCCTTTGACATCTATTATTCCTATTTTCAATATGAAATAAAGATCTTGGCTACTGGCCATTCGGTCTAAAAGCAAACCAACAGCAAGGACCCAGGTACTTCAGAATCGGCCATGTAAAAAAGTTAGGCAAGCTAGTTCCTGTTTGTTCTGCCCACACTTTGTGTGGTGTGTTTTCTGATCTGATCTGTCACCTTACCTTAGAAAATTACAGGTATGTTCATTGTAGATGGATTTTAAAAGATGACAAAAATAAGGAGACTGAAATCGTGTTCTGGGGAAATAGAGTTGGTCAACACTTATTTTTTTTTAATTGAAAAATGGGTTTTTGATCAAAATTTTTCATGCCAAACTTTCATTTGTAGATCAATGTTTCTGGGGGTTTTTTGGACAAAAAGAAAATTTGTAATTAAATTTCAGGTTCTGGTTTTATTATTTTGTGGGGAATTTTGAAAAAATGAGGAATTTTTTGATCAACTCTAATTTCCTAACTGTCTTTCAAATGGTGACTCGAATTATTCTGTCTTCTCTCTCCCCATCAACATCTACTGACTCCACTATTTGCATGCTGTCTTGGACTCCCTTTACGCTACTTCAGGGCAAACACTATCTTTTTAAAATTTGAATGTCTGGTCACTGATAGACCCTTTACAGCTGTGTGCTATCTTTATCTGATTTAGGGTCCTTGTCTACACTTTGAAAATTAATTTAGATCAAATGAAAGTGTGTTAGCTATTCCTCAATAACTCCTTGTGTGGACACTGCTTATTATGGAATGAGCGCCTTGTTTCTGTTTAGCTTACTCCACTTTCAAAGAAGGTTAAACCAAACAGGAACAAGGCACACTTATTCTGGAATAATTGTGTCTGTATATGGAGACAGGTTTCAGAGCGGTAGCTGTGTTAGTCTGTATCAGCAAAAACAACGAGAAGTCCTTGTGGCATCTTAGAGACTAACACATTTATTTGGGCATAAGCTTTCGTGGACTGAAAAGTGTGTTTTAGCCCACAAAAGCTTATGTCCGAATAAATTTGTTAGTCTCTAAGGTGCTATACTCCTCGTTTTTCCGTTTATGGCGTTACTCAGGAACAGCTCTTCTGGAATAGTGGTTCTGTAATAACTCCATGTGTGGACATGCCATTATATATGCTCCTGGGTATTTTGGAGACGTTCTTTCACATGTTGCCAGTTTTACTGACCAACAGCTTGTCTTCGATTTTCACACTGAACTTCTGCCACTGAGTGGCTCATGGGAGAAGAACGGAAACACTCCTGCCTCCCAAAATAATCCTGGGTGTGTAACTTTTGTTGTGAGCTCTGTCTGTCTCCATCCACTGTACACGGGAGATGAGTGAAATCCAACATACAATTTTTTTATGTGAATTATCCATTACGTAACACATCCCAGGTTAGATTTGTATTCAGAGGTATGTTATGAAAGCTCTGTGATATCTTTCAAATTCAGCAGTGACAGGGACAAAACCTTCCTTCTGTGTGTGTTCACTTGACAGTGCAGATTTTACTTCGCAGGTTTCAGTGGCAGTTAACAATATTCTGGTCTAGCCATAACTAGGATAAGGAAGGCGCTGTTAGTTACACAATGCAGAACGTTGTTTTAGTATCGCAGCTACCATAAGAGATGGAGAATGTTCAGAAGTTCTAATCACCTAGAATTCACTCTTCTATTGTTCTGTTTGTATGTCCAGGTCTTTGTGTCCTGATTATCTCTCTTGATGTTATCAGGAATGAACTACTTTAATCTCATCTCTGGTTTACATTTGGTGTTCCACTAACTGAGTCAATATCATCTGTCTTGAAATGAAAGAGCACCTTATTGTAACATATTTATCAGGGGTGTAAGATCTTACAAGATTTTGCCCCCATTGCAAAAGAAATGATTGTTGTACTGAGAAAATACAAAACTGTCAGTATATTTCCCAGGAATGTAGCTTTTAACTATGCAAGATCTTTTAAAAACTTGCAAAAGATAATGAGACCTCTCTATCCCTTCTTAGATTTCCATTTATAGTTTCATATGGGAACAGAACAATAAGTATAAAAATAAAATGCAGGAGATTAGATAGAAATATATACACCTGAATCTGAAATCAGATACGGCTTTTGAAAATAGGTTTCTGTGTTTACTGATACTCTGTCACAGTCTTTTGAGATGCAAGTTCTTACTAAGTCGAAGAATAAAGTGCACGGCATATTGGGTCTTTGATTTCAAACTGTCAAACCATATAGCCAGTCATAGCTATTCTCACAGGGAAATGGGAAGCTAACTCATTTTGACCATGATGGATGGTGAGTTCTGCAAAGCCAAGGTAGTACTAGCCTGTAATTTTCTCAGTCCAAGCGCTTTGGTTAAATGTGTTGGCTTGCAGTGACAGTTTTACTTGAATTCTCCTTTATCTTTGCTTAAACAGATCTTTAAATAACCAGCTTTCAGTATTTTTTCCACTTTTCTCATTCATTACTAATGTGTTAAACTAAACACTTGTGTTTTTCCTACCCAACACTAACTTGGTTGTGTTGGGAAAGGAACCCAAATTAACCTTGATATTGTGTGTCTTATTTCTGTTTGTACCTCTTCTGTGGAATGCTCCCTAAGTCAGTGGCAAATTTCATTCAGTAGCAGTTTTACTTATAAGAAGATCTCCAGGGGATCAGTGGAATACAATGGTCAGTCTGGTAGGGACAGATGGATGGTTTGGATTTGTAAGAACAAACCAAAAAAGGCATTTATCTTAATCTCTGATTGCAAAACCATTTTGATTCTCCCTTTCCTGACTTCATAGTTGGAACTTTCCAAAATCTTTCTTTGCTTGGGGTGAAATCCTGGCCCCACTAAAGTCAATGGGAAATTTACCATTGACTTTAAGGGGATGCTTGGTCTCTGCCTGTTGTTTTTTGGTGTTTTGGTGGAATACTTGAATGACATCTTAAATAAAGAAAAATAAATTAACAAAACCTGTAAAACAAAATACCCTCTGAGGTTTCACCCCAAAAAGTGAGGATGGCCAGAGACTGGATGAAATCCACTAGACTCTTTGCTATTTTACCTGGAAGGTGCTCAGAGACTCCAGTGATGGGCAGCAGGATAACACCCACCCTCACGCCCTCTAAGTAAAGGAAGGTAGAGGAGATTGTTGTTTCCAGCTGAAAGTGCAGGGAGGTGGATGTAATTTCTCTAATTTGAGTTTCCCCCAAACAGAGGTGTTAATACCGTTAACTAGTGTAAGTTTAGGACATAGGAATGGCCATACTGGGTCAGACTGATGGTTCATTAGCCTCTGACGGTGGCCAGTGCCAGATGCCTGGGAATGAACACAACAGGGCAATTTATTGAATGATCCATCCTCAGTCTCCAGTTCCAGCATCTGGTAGTCAGAGGTTTAGGGATACGCAGAGCATGAGATTGCATCCCTGTCCATCCTGGCTACTAGCCACTGATGGACCTTTCCTCTATGAACTTATCTAATTCTTTTTTGCACACACTTACACTTTTGGCCATCACAGCACTTCTGGCAACACAGGTTATTGTGTTGTGTGAAGAAGTACTTCCTTATGTTGGTTTAAAACCTACTGCCTGGCTTTTGTGTTATGTGAAGGGGTAAGTAACACTTCCTTATCCACTTTCTATACAACATTCATGATTGTATGGACCTCTGTCCTATCCCACCTTAGCTGTCTCTTTTCTAATCTGAACAGCCCCAGTATTTTTTAATCTCTCTTCATATGGAACTGGTCCCAAGTCTGATCATTTTTCTTGCCCTTCTCTATACTTTTCCCAATTCTAATATATCATTTTTGAGATGAGATGATCAGAGCCGCATGTGGTATTCAAGGTGTGAGTGTACCATGGATTTATATAGTGGCATTAGGATATTTTCTGTCCCTTTCCTAATGGTTCCTAAAATTGTTAACAGTTTTTGACTGTGCTGCACATTAAGCAGGTGTTTTCAGAGAACTATCCACGATGGCTCTTTTTTGAGTGGCAACAGCTAATTTAGACCCATCATTTTATATGTATAGTTGGGATCATGTTTTCCAGTGTGCTTTACTTTGCATTTATCAGCGTTGAATTTCATCTGCCATTTTGCTGCTCAGCCACTCAGTTCTGAGAGATCTATTTTGTAACTCTTTGCAGTCTGGTTTGGACTCAACGATCTTGAGTAACTTTGTTTCATTTGCACATTTTGCCGCCTCGCTGTTTACCCCTTTTCCCAGATCATTTATGATTATGTTGAACAGCCCTGGTCCCAGTACAGATCTTTTGGGGACCCTGCTCTTTACTTCTCTCCATTCTGAAAACTGACCATTTATTCCTACCCTTTTGTTTCCTATCTTTTAACCAGTTACTGATCTATGAGAGGACCTTCCCTCTTATCCCACGATTGCCTACTTTTGCTTAAGAGCCTTTGATGAGGGACTTTGTCAAAGGCTTTCTGAAACTCCGAGTGCACTGTATCTTCTGGATCATCCTTGTTCACATGCTTATTGACCCCCTCAAAGAATTCCAATAGATTGGTGAGGCACGAATTCCCTTTACGAAAGACGTGTTTACTCTCCCCCAACAAATTGTGTTCTTCTGTGTGTCAGATAATTATATTCTTTACTATAGTTTCAGCCAATTTGCCTGGCACTGAAGGTAGATTTGCTGGCCTGTAATTGCCAGAATGGCTTCTGGAGCCTTTTTAAAAAGTTAGTATTACGTTAGCTAGCTGCCAATTCACATTCCTAGCGTAGCTGGAGCTTAAGCTGCGCGTAGTGCCTTATGCAGGTTGCCTGGGGCAGCTTTGCCGTAAGTCTCAAAGTGAGACTGAGAACTGTAGTTCTTATAGTCCACTTTAGAATAGTTCATGCTATGGAACATTTGTAGCAGAGAAAGCTGGTCCAGTATTAATTGTCGATGCTAATGAAAGCTGAGGTGATGCAGGGGCCAATGTTTCCTTGGTTGTTTGTGGCCTGGAGAGCTGGGCTGCAGACTAAGGTAAATTCCCTGCTGGTTTGTCTCTGACCGAGGGCCTGATCTGTAGACATAACTTCACCCTGCTCAAGTGGTTAGCATTGACTTTAGTGGGGACTGCTGGCATGGGTACATGCCGTGTGCATTAGCCCCTTAGCCCTGCCATAAAATGAACTTTGCCTTGGGATTTTGGCCTTCAGTTAGTGAGCAGGAAGGATTTTTCTCTTCATCCTAAATTGTTCTTCCCAGAACAGAATTTAGGTTCCTAATGTGCATTTGGCTTAACATACACATGGATATAAATCTCTCTTGTTCTCTAACCCCCCTGGCAGTAAATTCCTGGACCCAAAGCTGTCGACAAAGCAAAATAGAAAAATAAAAACCAGACAGACCTTGGTTGTGTAGGGTATTTTTAGTAGCTGTAGGTACACACTATGGAAATAATTAGGATTGCTTGTTGTGTTGAAGGGAGATATGTTGCTGGAGCATTGTATGCACTGCAGTTCTCCAGGACTGCAAGGTACATTAACAGCTGCGTTAACAGTTGCAGTAAAGCATGACTGACCATAGTTCACCATTGTTAAGCAAGGCTGAAAGGCCTTTGGTTTTGGCATCAAAGGGTATGTTTTTAACTGCTTGGCATGTCTGCAGGAAGTCATTTCAATATTACTGGCTTTAATGTGTCTGGGGAATTGTCATGTGCCGTCTGGGTAATGGGCGAAAAGAAATGAAAAGTATTTTGATTGATAACCAAAATAAAAAATGGTACAAACCAGCAGCTTACACATTAATAAAACAAACAAACAAATACACAGATGATGCTAATTGAATGGGACACTTTATAGGCTGCACTTTGTTTTATTTATTTATTTTTAAACAAAGAAGTGTGCTGGTGGGGGGGAGCCCCAATAAACCAATGATTTGATGAACAGCCCTAATGATAAACTTCCTGAATGAATTGCATGGGATGTATTTTGTCTTAAAAACAACTGATTAGCTAGGAAAGCGAGAAGAGAAGAATTAGCCCACAGTAAAATCACAGAACCCTGGAATTGAAGGGCTAGATTATCAGCTGGTGTGAACTGACCCTCGTCAGAGCTGGTTCATAGCAGCAGAGGATCTGACTGTGAGTGAGGTCTGTCATGTTGTGCAGTGGAGCCCCATCCCCTGTGTATTCAGCATAGCTTTCAGTTGAACATGCTTGTGTAGCGTCTGCGTAACAATGGTGCATTGAAAGAGATCAGGTATGGAAGAAATAGCAGTGAGCTGCCACTTACATGCAGGTGGTCTTTGGCCATTCTCAAGTGGCCGCAAAGCATTCTGAACGGGGATGGGGGAAGCATGTTGGTGTTGGACTGAAATACCAGCAATGCTGTTAGCAATGCACCTCCGCACGGGGTGGGGGAGCACCAGTGACCCTGTGTGCAAAAGAGGAATTTGATGACGTGGTGATCATTTGATGCACAAAAGGGGGACTCTTCTCTTAAAGGACAGTGTGGAATATGGCTCAGAGAAGTGGGGGGAGGGCGAGGGAGAGAACAAAGGGGATGCTCACAGAGAGGAAGAGCAAGAAGGGGCTAGGAAGATAATCAGAGCAGTGTGTTTCTTTGTCAGGTTGCTAATTTGTCTCCCAAAGAGGGGACAATCTGACTGCCCTCTTAAGCTTGTGGTGGCCCTTCTGTCAGTGAGCTTATTAGCATATCATGCCAACATAATTAGATCTCAGCTGTGTGGACTGCTTGGGAATTGCTTCTGCTGAGTTCCTGAGAGAAGTGGGGATTGCGTCTCTTTTTCAAATCCGATCTAATAACAGGTCTGGTTTAACTTTGCAAGCTGACTGTTTGTATGTACTTACTAAGCCAGCTGGCATGTGCAAATAACTGAACAAGAACACAGTCATAGGGAGAGTAGAGAACTGAGCCCCAATGCAACAAGGTTTTTAAACAGAGGTCTACTTTTAACCATGGAAATTAGTCCCATTAAAGTCAGTAGCTTAAGGTTCTGCACGTGCATAAATAATTTGCTGACTTGGGGCCTCACAGAGCAGAAAAGCTAAGGATAAGCAGCCTAGGTATCTGGTGAGGTGTATCTTTTGGCACCTTTGTGTTTGGATTTATATGTACTATTAAAAACTAAATATTTTTTGTATAAAGAAAGGGAAAATGAGGTATCTGTGTTGAAGAAATGAATGACAGTCATCATTCAATGGATAGAAATCAGTGGCTTGGTAAAGGTGTCCTTTAACAGATGAACAGCTTGTACTGGAAGCTTTGGGGTCAGTCTGAAATGTGGCCACTCAGGACAAGGGGAGAAAAGGGTGTTGCCTATTGAAGATGCTGCTTCAGGTAAGTTTCACTAGGTAAAACTATCCAAATTACCATGGTAGTGAGGTTGTGGGTCAAATCAGACATGGTATTCCAAATCCAGGGAAGATGCTTGGCACTTCAAAGACCCCAAATCCTTCAAGGCCAGTCTCCCAAAATTGGCATCGATAAAATTCAGGGGACGCTAAAATGTCTGGCTTTAGTGATGTGTCCAAAGTCTCTCAGCAGATCAGTGTCAGAGCAAGTATTGTACGATCCCAGGTTTTCTTGATTCCTCTCATTCCTGTCATTCTAGGGTGACAAAGAGAAGAAGGGTATTGTTTTTCTAATGTGTTTTGCCATCTTCAGATTTGTAATATGTCCGTTATCTATGATGAGTGGAAGCCTAATATTTGGTGATAATTTGAATACAAGTTTAATGTGAAATTGGATTAGAATCCAGCATGACAGTCCTGGATTCTTTTGATAGTTGATTTTAGAGGAAGTGATAAAACTCTGAGCAGTGATACAAGCTGCTCTGTGTAGAGCTGTGGTTTTCATACTAGGGTACGGGTACCTGTGGGGTACCTCCACTCTCCACAATGGGGTATGGGAGAAAAATCCTTTAACGACTGACAGGCCTGGGTTGGCAGGGGAGTGGAAAGATCCATGCTAGTGCCGGCTCTGTCAGGCAGGAGAAGAGGATACAGGGCTGGCCTTATGGGTGGAGCAGGTGGGTGACTGCCTAAGGTGCCATAGTCGAGAGGTAAGAAGCAGAGGTGTGATGCCTGGGTTGTGAGGACACGAAAGGGAGCTTGGGGCAGGGGGAGGCAGTGCTTAAATTTGTGTTCCAGGGTGGCTGGAGAGCAGCAGCTGCTGGCTGGGAGCCCAGAGGTGCTGGCCGCCCAGCTCTGAAGGCAGCGCTGCCACCAGCAGCAACACAGAAGTAAGGGTAGCCTGGTGTGTGTATACCTTGAGCCCTGGCACCTCTTTCATTACAGCTTAAGCACTGGGGGTGGGTGGGGGGAGGTAACAGGGCCCGGAGGTGATGGCAGAGGCGCCTGGGGGCGATGGAAGGAGCCCGTGGAAGCAGCGGGAGCCTGGAGGGTGCCAAAATACAAGTTTGCCCAGGATGCCATTTTCCCAAAGGCCGGCCCTGAGTGGGTGCTGAAGGGCCAGGGGTGGGAGAGGAGTGGAAAGATGCACCGGTGGGTACTGAACAAGACCCATTGCTGATTCCAGCCCTTGAGGGTGGCCCTGTCTGCGTTCCCTGTGCAGGCTCTGTCTAGCGTGGCAAGTGGACAGGGCTGCATGCCCTGGAGCTGTGCTGAAGGGCCAAGGTCAGTACTCCTGGGGTGTAGCCTTCCATTCCCCGCTCACAGAGTCTCTGCCAACATCCCCCACATAGGAGCATATCTGCTGGTTAGGGTGCACTGTAGCTGCAGGAGTGGGGGTGCAAGGCGGGCAGGGAGCCTGATCATGGCCGCCGAGACACCTGCACTGAGCCCTGACTGCTTTTCCTGCCATACAGAGGGGACTCATCAGGTCTTCATGTCCCCCTATAACCTTAATGCACCCCATAGTGTGGGAACCTCTCAGATAAACACTGACAGAAATCTGGGGAGGGAAGGTGACCCCACGTGGCCCCCACGTCACCTCTGCTAATTGGGGGTACGCAGTAGACTAGGTGATTTGGAAAGGGGTACGCAGCCTAAGATTTTGAAAACCACTGTGTTAGAGGAGAGAGACGGGCAATATTATGGGTCTGAAATACTGGCTCTGCTTGCCTGGTCCTGGAACAATAATGTCTTCTGGATACTTAGCTAAGCTGTTACAGTGGAACATCTGTTTCAAATGGGAATTGTGTCCAGTCGAAGAGCCTAATTAACCAGACCCTGAAAACTTATATTGCCTGGCAGTTTTTTGGGTCTTTTGCTGAAAAGTATGGTCTCAGTTGAATGTGCCAAAGCAACTTTCCCACTGATCAGAAACAAAAACCGGACTGGAAGTAAAAGGCAGGATAGTTTGGATGACAGGCTAGCCTGTCAATCCAGATTTTGGTGAAGGGAGCTGTTTTTAGGATAACTGGGCCCTTTTTTGGGTTTCAGTAGCAAGTTAATTAAACTGAAGGAACAAGTTTTCCAACACACTGCAAAAATCTGTGTAGTTTGTGGCACCATTATACCATTATCTAAACGTAGTACTCTTGTAATTGTTTAAAGCCTAAGTTCATTTGACTTTCATTTTCTGAGCTTTCTCTTGGGTGTAAGAATAGGCAATATTCTAAACTCTGCCACTTGACTTTTTTAACTTGAGTAATATAAAAATACATGTTTTGAAGAGCTATGTTGCAATTAGCCCCAAGGGAGGCTTTGTTAGCCATTCCAATCCATCATATAGACAGATATGTAGGATGCAAGCAATTCCATATGGAAAAAAATATATATAAAAATTCCATGTCACAGTAGCTATAGTTGTAACTTTTTTCTTAAATTGATTTTGCAATACAGTTAACCAAAGTGGTTATTGTAATGCATTTTGTTGTATTGCTCGGTATGTTTAACTCGAATGGAAGCCACTGCAGAACTGTGTGACCGCAGGGAAAGTATTGTAGGAGAGTAAAAATAACAATAATAAAAAGCGCCAAGAGGTTTAACCTAAAACCGCATACAGCATGAAGTGTTCTCTTACCTAGGTCTTGTTTGCTGAGTGTTAACTTAGAAAGGGTTACTGCAGAATGTGCTTCAGCTATAATGTATGAAATCACTACTCATCTGTATTAATTTGGGTCTAAACAGGCAATGTACATATATTTGTCCATTTTTTCTAGATACAAATGCATCGAAAAGCTGGTATGGTTCATTAATTTTACTTTCATGAAGTAACTATTTTAACTTCCCACATCACAAGTGTTTCCTCATCTGATCTGTACTTAAATCTTCTGTAGACAGCTCTGACTAGTCCACATTATGTATTACCTCTGCCTATAGCTTTTCCAAGCTTCGTATTTTAATTACATTGCATGCAACAACAATTTTAATACAGTTCCACGTGACAGCTTTTGTTTACCAATACATTGTTTTCAGTGTCCAATCTACAAAAGAGTTGTTTAGTAGCTATAAATATGGCTTTTTAGCTCTGATTGGTGTGAGAAGTATAACTAAAAATTTTATGGACTCCTAGGAAAACTATATACACCTCTACCTCGATATAACACGAATTCGGATATAAAGCGATAAAGCAGCGCTCCGTGGGGGTGGGGCAGCGCACTCTAGTGGATCAAAGCAAGTTCGATATCACGCGGTTTCACTTATAATGCAGTATGATTTTTTTGGCTCCCGAGGACAACGTTATGTTGAGGTAGAGGTGTAGTATTCCCATGTTTTGTTTATGTGCACTTTGTCTCCACCCCCCCTGGTTTCTTTCCCCAGAAATTAATTTGTGTGAACATAAATCACAGGCGAATGCCTAACAAAAACTGTATTCGTAACCATTTGTTTCCAGAAGTAAGGCATGCCCCATGCTTTAATGGCTGATTTACCCAAAATGTGTTGGAATGAAATTCCTCCCGAATGCTTTAGATCTGGATGCCCTTCTTAGAGCAGCAGGAAGCAAGAATGTGAAAATGTACTTGAATTTGGAACATGGAGATGCTAAACAGACTTTCAACATTACAACAATGGCTCAAAATGTTTTAATGAGTCTCACTTCCCCTTTGACAGAATACTTTTATTTGGAAAAACAGCACCCAATCTCAAAGTATTTTTCTATACCATGGAGTAAGAGGCTGTATCCTCCCCTGCATTAACACTTAATTTTGGAATCTCTCAAGCTCCAGACAGACCTGATATCTGGTCATAAGCCAAGATTGCATAGTGCTGACATGGCTGAGAAATATCTTCCATAATTAGATTGCTGGTCGGTCATTTTTGACTGTCTGAGTTTAGTTTGGGAGCATGATTTGGTAACGATGAACCAAGTAATAAATCAAAACTCTATGAACCATAACAAAAGTTGTTGTTGTTGTTTAAATTTTCACATGTGCTGTTGTGACACCATTCGCAAGTCTGAGACAAAAGCGATCACAGAAAAGTATTTTCATATTATACGTGGTGCTGAAGAGAATAGTATTTCTGATAAAATATTCTGAAATGCAAAATAGAATAAGATAATGGAAATGGACATTTTAAAAAGTAGCATTATAATACTTGTAATTTCATAAAAGGATCCAAAACTGCTTCACTGAATGAATATTAGAACTGATCAGCATTTGCCAGTTTACCTGTAAAATTGCTTTTTTTAAATGAAAATTTTAAAACAAAAAAATTTTTGCTCCTTTTTTCCCCCAATTAAAGTTGAAAATATCTTGGAAATGTATTGACATGTTTTGTTTACCATAATTCAGTAATTCCTAATTCATTAATTCATAGTTCAGTTTTTCAGTACTGCTTCTGAATTGTTTTTAAATAATAAAAAATTAAAATAAATGAAAATGGGACTATTTTGAACGCTTTGAAATGAAACATTTAAATTGCAGAATATCTCACAAAAACTGTTTTTCCTTTTTTTTACTAGCTCTTAAGTGCCATAACAGCAGCATCTGTTGGAAAGCAACAACCCCATCATTACTTAGTTCTTTGTATATTAATAAGACAGATATATTTAGAAGTTCCCAGTCACATCTTTTAGCATTCTGTTTGTTCTGTCCCATCACTGTATTGCTGTTTTAACTTGTTAAATGTTTTTCGTGCCAATATATTGTATGGTTAGCCGGAGTTTAACACCTCAATACAGTGCAACACTCAAGCTGATATTTGTTTATATAGCTATGTCAGCACGTTTCAAGATAGTTCTAACTGTGAAATGCTTCTGCGAATTATACTTTGTTTGGAAATTAAGTATGTTCCTAAATTATGAAGAGGCGGGGGGGGAAGAGCGGTGCCAGAGTCTGAAAATCCACCATTTTTGGAAAAGTGACTGACATACAACGCCTTTAAATTCAGTTCCTGTACGTTGAGAGAGAGAGAGCTGCAAATGGGGGAGCAAGTAAATAAAGACTGTTCACTCATACTCTTCTTTCACTGTAGTTCAGCATTCACCATTTACTTCTCTTTTAATGGAATATTTACCATGGAAGGTACCCTTGGCCCTATCAAATCGGTGAAAGTTGTATATTGCAGCAAGTAAAGGAAATATTCCTTACTAAGGCTGGTAAAGTTTGTTTCCCGAAAACTGACTCTTAGTAACTAAGAGTACTGTACTAACAAGACCCTGAGCTTTCCATAATTTAAGCTTGGTAGGCAGCGTTGTGCAATAGATCATTTGCTGCAGAATTATCTGTTGGCCAAGGACTCCTATAATGCCAAAGAAAACAAACAAACAAACCCTGCAGTGCAAAAGAAAAATAGATGTTGGAAAAGAGATCCCTAATGATGATATTTATTTAAAAAGGCATTTTATTACTGTCTGAAAGGGAGACGTTAACACTCTTGGGCTGGCAGGAAAGATGACCCAAATTGCCCACAGTTAGATGAATTGTATATAAACATTGTCAGACACTGGCAAAAGGAACATAAAATGAAGAAGAGTTTGTGTCAGCCAAGGATGTACCAGCTCCATTCTGCGTTGAGCATACGTAACTTATTTTTTAACCTTTTTTAGTACTTTAACAGATGAGCCGTTTTCCCCGTTGTAAATGATTATGACCACAGCAAACGCAATGCTTAATCCAAGGCCTGTTTTAGAGGCCATGTAGTCAGACAGTCATGCAAACATGGCAGCCATGATTAACGTAACTTTGTAAACCTCTCTAATGATCCTTGACTTAAGGTTGTTGTCAGCCTGTACCATGTTCCGACTTGCAGTCTGACGCTAGAAAGTTGTCTTCCTTTCTTTTCTATCTGATACCTTAAGCCAAACATCAGGGGAGACTGACCCTAAGGCTGTGTCTACACTGCCCTGATGTTCGGACTAGTGGGGTGTGAATAGCAATGTCCACCAAAGTGCTGCGAACTAAAATTCCTTTAGTTCACGCCTGCAGCACCCGGACAGGAGGGGTACAGCGCCGCTCTTCAGCGTGCAATCAGAATTCTCAAATAAAGAGAGAAGGTGACTTAATGGATTTAGATGTCTGAATTACCCATGGTGACGGGTTCATCTGATCACCTCTGCAACCCTTTATAGAGATTCCCACACTTCAGTATTCCTGGATGCTACATCCCAGGTTGCTTCAAACACATCATTTGAGTAAGGTGGAGTGACAGAGCACAATATGAAGCTGGTATGTGGGTCCATGAAGCTATAGAAAAGAAGCAATTTACTAAAATCACTAAAATTGTATGAAATCTTGCAAAGTGTGAGGATGTCATTGTTAACCGCTAATTATGCAGGGCCAGATTCAGTACTCAGATACACTTGAAAAACTGGAGTGGCTTGGCTGAAATTAACTGAGAACAACATTTGGCTGTTAGTTGACATTTCAAGCACTCGACTTGCTGATCACATGGGAAAACATCTGGCCAGCTTAGTCTGTCCCTGAAGTTCTGCAGACCTTTTAAATGGCTGCCCTACTGCAAGCAATAATGTATTAAGTATCTTGTGCCTGTCATAATTGGAAAAAAGTGTTAGCTGGCTATTTAAATTACTGGAAAAACACATGAGCTGGTCACAGGGGTGAATAGCAAAGGTTGCAATAGGCTTTCAAAACTGTGTTGCTGGAGAGAGGGAGGTATCAATCGCCTTCTATTATTGAATTAGTTCTGAACAAACAAAATGAAACAAGGAAAAAGCTATTTAAATTTTAGAAAGAGTTTAAGGGAGATACAGGTTGCTGTATGGCTCTGAAGGCAGAAGTCGCAGCTAGAAGTTTGCTCAGTCAGTGTTGTCATGACCTTACCTATGATGATGCTAGCAAATTGTGTAAAATCAGAGGGGTGGGAAACTTAGTGAGTTGGCCAAAGCATATAATCAAACTACTCTGCATTTTAAAACCCTGGGCAGTCTTAATTCTGAGAACATGGAGTTCCAGCATACAAAAAAGACATTGGTGGTCAATGCTGCATCCACACCTTTTTTTTTTTTTTTTTTTTTTTTTTTTTTTAAACTGAATGAACTGAAAGTAGCAGTTAAAGTGCATACCAAGAAGTAAGTGTGTGTGTGTGTGTGTGTGTGTGTGTGTGTGTGTAGAGGGAGGCCATTTTGGTGTAAATTTGTGTCTAAAATGAATTGCTGTGTATTAACTCAATTTATATGCTGAATAAATAAAAACTGAGGACAGGCTTTGTATCATTCTCAGCAATGGACAAAATTAGAGTCTTCACATGGGTACTGCTGAGTTTCTCCAAAGTGCGTTTTCATGGGTGAGGGCTTGATTCAAAATCCCATTAGTTTTAAGTGGTATTGCCAGAATAAGGAGTCTAGGTTGGGTGTGTGTGGGGAGGAGGACGTGCACATTATAACCTGTTACAGAGCAACTTTCTTGTGTGCTTCTTTTAAATATTCTTTATGTAACTTTAAATTATTTACTCTTAATTTTTCAGGTGACCATTTGAAAGTATGTCCACAAGGTTACACGTGTTGTTCTCAAGAAATGGAAGAGAAGTACAGTCAGCAGAGTAAACACGACTTCAGAAATGCTGTTGTAGAATTTAGCAATCACTTACAGACAACGTTTAGTTCCCGTTACAAAAAGTTTGATGGTAAGTACTGGAGTTTGGAATTGCTGTCATATTGATGAAACTTAAAATAATATCCGTGTTCCTTTATATGCAGTCTACTTGCACTGTGTCTTTCACTATTGACTTGGGAAGATCATGACTCATGACTGGTGGTGGTGAGGTTAGAACATTGCTTGTTTTGCAATCCAGTGTAATAGAAATATTTGCTGATTATGGCTGTTAATTTCCCATAGTAATATATCTTTCTATCTGATTCATTTTTATAAAATCCAATGTGCTATAAATGTAGACCGCAGTCAGTTTTGTTTCTGTCTCTCTGCAAAATGTATAATCGCAATATGCATGTCTCTCAGCGTTGATCTACATGAATGCTGACACTTGCCCAGTGAGGTAAGAGCTAAAAGGATTTGTATTCATTGAACTTAGTCATCAGGGCTAAGCAAAGCAGTGAGTAAAATACACTACTCCTACATATGGAGACCTGGATTCAAGTATGAGGTGGGTCACAGGTGAAATGAATTGGGTCCTTATTTTGTGCCCACTGATGTTTTAACCTTCAGGGTAATTCAGGACCTAAGAAGAATAATCACCCATCTTAACTATGTGAACTTGAGTCGATAAGGAAGCTGGGGAAGAACTGAAATTGCTGCCAAACTGACACTAAATGGCAGCGCTTGATAATAAGTGTTCCTGTGTGGGAGTTGTCATTTGTATTATAGTCCACATGAAATGCGGTGTAGTGTCTCCTCCGACTGATCTAAGTAGGGGCAGATAAAAGTCACAGGACACAAAAGAAAGACATCACTTCAGGTATTGTGTGTCAAATGGAGGAAATACCATCCAGAGCCAGAAAACTCTTGTACCTCAAAGAAATCAATGTACACCTGTCCCAGCCCCACTTCACCGAGACTCACCAATAGAACTCCTGGGTGCGTCACTGTTCCATTGTCTTCTGTTGATCAAACAATCCACAGAAGAGGTCCAAATAGCCTCAAATGTGTGGAATTCGCTGCTAGCTGCTGTGCCAGTTAATCTACTGAACCAGTTTTGTAATATAAGAGCTTTCTACTCGTCAGGCTCATTAGGAGCCAGCTTTCTTGTGAGAGAGCTCTACGTTGGCAAGCCCCACTCTGGTTGGAGCCCAGGAGAAGCCCCTTGGGCCTCTCCCAGGATGTTTGGATAATGCAACTGGGGGATCCTCTGGCTCAGACGCTTATATCTCTAATGTCTGCTTTGGACATATGAGCTGGAGCCCAAATCATGAAAATAATAATCTTCTGATGGGTTAGACAGAGATCTTCCACTGGTTTTGTTTGTTCTTTAGAGCAGGGTATCCCTAAATGCTGATTCCACTTATTTTGAAGTTCCTCAGAACTTTTTTCCAGGACTTTCATTCAATCACTGTTCCAATGTGCATGGATTTTTCTGTGAATATCTTGTATGTCTGCTCAGAACTTGGAACGGGTACATTTTTTTTTTAACTTACATATTTCTACTTATTAAAGATATAAGGGAGTTACTGTGTGTACTTCTAAAACACTAAAGAGGCAGGAGCATCTTGCTTTCAAAATACACTAGAACTTGGATGATTTAAAAAAGTTAAGGGGTGTTAAAATTGTCAGAAAGTTGAAGTGAAATTGTACAAATGGCCTCCGGCTAAACATTTCCCTCATATAATCTCATTTGAGGTTTCCACTGTCTTCTCTCTCTACCTGATGCCGCACAGAGGAGGTGATAAATACACAACCAAAGTGTCTAGACTTACAGACTTACTAAATGCAGGACCAGACATGAAACAGAATCCAATCCATAGATAAGCCCCTAAAAGGGGACCAGAGGAATAGCATCGGCTTCTCCTCAGATGACCGATGAGACTTTTTGTAAAACAGTGTTGTAGCTGAAAACATATGTGCATATGCAATTTATCATATAATCTGGTGCAGGCACACTTATTGTCATAAGCACAGTTAGGTATATCTGCCTGTTTTTATGATGTGAGGTGCTGCAGTGCTCTTTGGAAAAAATTAATATAGTTGGAATCTTCAAAGTACGAACTTTAGTACAAGAGAATATGCTTAAACAAGAATCCTTATTTTATGCCCACTGAAGTTTTAACCTTTAGGATAATTGAGGGTCTAAGAAGAAGAATCATCCTTAACTATGTGAACTTGAGCTGATGACAAAGCAGGGGAAGGACTGTTGTAGGAGACGGATCATCCTTAACTCTTTCAGTGATGGATGAAGAAACATTTACTGTACAGTAAATAATAGGAAACTGTGCTAAAATCTAAGGCGAAGTCTCTCAAACCTGGCTGACTATAGAGGAGCCCCATAGCCCATACGTAAGGGCCTAACTCAGAGGTGGGCAAACTACGGCCTGCAGGCCACATCTGGGCCACGGGACTCTCCTGGCTGGTCCCTGAGCTCCTGCCCCAGGGAGCTCACCCCGCTGCTGGCGCAATGCTCTGGGCGGTGGGGCTGTGAGCTCTTGGGGCGGCGCAGCTGCAGAGCCGTGGCCTGACCGGTGCTCTGTGCTGCGCGGTGGCATGGCTGGCTCCGGCCGCCTGTGCTGGTGCTCTAGGCAGCGCAACTGTAGCGCCACCAGTGCTCTGGGCAGGGGCAGTGGGGGTTGGATAGAGAGTAGGGGAGTTCAGGGTGATGGTCAGGGGGTATGGATAGGGTTCGGGGCAGTCACAGGGTGGGGAACAGAGGAGTTGAATGGGGGCAGGGGTCCCTGGGGGGCAGTCAGGAATGAGAGGAGGGATTGGATGAGGTGGTGGGAGGCAGTCCGGGGACAGGAACGGGGCGGATTGGATGGGGCAGGAGTCCCGGGGGGGGCAGTTAGGGGGCGAGAAACAGGAGGGGTCGGATAGGTGACGGGGCCGGGCCACACCTGGCTGTTTGGGGAGGTACAACTTCCATTAACCAGCCCTCCATACAATTTTGGAAACCCATTGCAGCCCTCAGGTGAAAAAGTTTGCCTGCTCCTGGCCTAACTGAATGGATTGATTTTTCAAAATTTGCTGAGCAGCCAGCAGCTTGCAATCACTTAACTGCCTGAATTATGACCTTGTAATGCTTAACTTTAGTGCCCTTTTTAACAGATGTTGGCCAATATAAGTAAAACCAATAAAGTCCACTTAAAAAGGAAAACTGAACATTTCTTGTCGTTCAGACTTGGTTGGAATTCGCATGTTCTCAGATTTGACGTAATTGGCCCAGAACACAAAATGAACAAATCCTGGCCCAAAGATATGTACTGTCTGTGGTGTAGGGTAAGATTTGCAAAGCAGGGTCTCCCTTGCCGAAGTTTGGTGTTCTTGCCAGGGGTCCTTGCTCTTATTTTGATTAGCAGGAATTCCTTTAGGCTGCTTCATAGAAATTGGTAGAGGTCAACTAATTCAAACGAAAATAAGGTTGACAGAAAACAAACCTTGCATTTTCCTGTGCCTAATGTAAAATAGTCCGGATAACAGCAGTTCTATTGACTGAGGAGGCAAGTGGGTTACTGCAAAGAATCTAGATTCCCATAACAAAACTAGCTCCCAGGTCACATCTGTGGAACAAGCATTTCCAGTCAGCCATGCCGAAGGGCTCGTAGTAGTGAGCAGAAGCTTTCTTGTTTTGAGCGGCTGTCTGTGTCATTGACTCAAAGCCTTTTGGGTCTTTGGAAAGACCATTGAGGGTCAAGCTGCTAATCTGTTAGCCTTGACATTCAAATTTGAAAAAAGAGACCAACGAATGTAAAGTACTGCCGTGTTTTTGACCTTTGTAACAGTTGCCATAATGAAATGTAAGTAGCAAGAAGCAGCAGTGTCCTTGAGATGAAGGATGAAATGTATGGTGGCTGTTGGAATTTTTCTGTTAAACTGACACTCTGATACTATATGTGGTTGGAATGACAGTCTGATCATCGGAATTGCATTGATCTGGCTCCAGAGTGACACGCGTCAGGGAGTGGTTTCATACTCTATCTGTATCTTTCTTAGTCAAGAAAACAAAACAAACTTCTGATATCTAGTATCTGTAAATGAGCAACCAGAAGTTACTTCAACTCCTTGTAATCTACATTATAAATTGGGATCAAGCTCTGTAAGTTCTGAATTTTCAGGGGGGGTGGAGGGGCGGGGAGAACAGGGAGATCTTGTAACTGAATATCTTTATCTCCTATTTAAACATGCTCGTATAACATGACAGCATGACTATCTATGTTCCCCACAGACTATTTCTTTTGTAATATAAATCACTTCAACAACACTTCTGCATGTAATAAAACATAGAAATAAGGTACATATTTTGAAAAGTGGGGATAATTAACCACCGGAACAACTTAATCTAGTGGGGCAATGGATTCCTTATCTTTGGAAGTGTGTACAGTCAAGACTGGATGCCTTGCTAAAATATATGCTGTACCTCAGACAAGCTTTACCAGCTTGATGCAGAAATTATTGGGTGAGATTCTGTTATGCTGGAAGTCAGACTAGATGATTAGTGGTCCCTTCTGGCCTTAAAGTCTATGAATCATAGCAGCAGCAACAGTAATTGCTGTGATTTGAGGTTGCATAAAGCATTTAACCTTGTTTTTCAGTTGCTTACAGCTTTCGTAAGTTTCCATCTTCAGGCTGAAATTTTCCATGCTTTGGTCTCTTCTCAAAGATAAATATTTGAGGGGGATGAAGGCAGGACTGGAGCAAAAATGGTCCAGTCTTTTGTGAGAATGAGAATGGGGTGGGAAATACTTATATGGGAAGGTGGCCTCATGTAAATTATTCTTCCTCCGCTGTTCTGTTGCTCCTTAGATGAGGCTTGTTTTACTATAGTCATTTCTTGGAGGAGACTTAGACCATCCCTGACAAATGTTTGTCCAACCTGTTCTTAAAAACCTCCTGTGATGGGGATTCTACAACCTCCCTTGGAAGCCTAGTCCAGTTCTGAACTGTCCTGATAGAAAGATTTCTTGGTCTATTTGTCATTTGTAAGATGCTCAGGGCAGAGATCAAGCTGAGCACAATGGGGCCCTGATCATGATTGGGGCGTCTGGGTGCTGCAACAGTACAAGTAAATTGTATTAAAGATAGTGAGTTCAATAGGCAGCTAATGATTTCCCTTACAAGTGTTTTTAGTGCAGTTAAATGATTGCCTTTTGACTTAGCCTTCGCCATGATATATAATGGGAAATCAAGACTCAAATCTCTACTGAGCTTCAGATGCTGTATTCAGATAATACCTACATCAGGGCAAACATGAAATGATCAATTCACAGGCTGGACTGGCAGTAGATTGGGTGAGTCCAATGCCCAAGAGACAAAGTAATTTCTGTAGAACTGCCCAGCACAAGCCGGCATCTGGAAAACTATTAAATGTTGAGAAGCTCTCCTTCCGGCTGCCCCCGCCCCAAGCTTTCCATTAACATTTAAGATAAAACAAATATGAAAAGAGTAAAACGAAAGCCTTTGAGGGGTGGAACCAAGCAAATGGACTCCTCCCAGTGGTCACAGTAATGCTGACTCTGAAGTGCAAGCGGAGATGTCGGCTCGCAGCTGAGAATTCTCAGGTGCCTTACGCCCCTTTCAAGTTCGAAGACTTGGTGGGAAGAGTGCCAGCTGGGAGCCAGGGGGATCCAGCAATCTAACAGTCATTACAGCCTTATTTTTCAAAACTCTTGTCTAGATAGATTTATTTTACTGAGGATTATTTCTTTTCTTCTTGCTAAAGGTCATTCAAGCTATTTAGTGACTTGGAGGCATATTTTTCCATCTTGAAGCCCCCTGGAAAAATTGCAGACTGTGTTCTCTGGTAGCCGAACTGGCCATAAGGGAGAAAACCCCACTGCCGAGGGCAGAGTTGCAGTATCTGAGGGGAGTCAGTTGAGGATTTCTGCGGAAGATGGGAGTTTCTATGGTGGTGCACAGTTATTTCAGCTACTTAGGTAATTTCAAGGATCTAGTATCCACAATAAGTGATAGTACAGGGCATAGCTCATTATCCACTGGGAGAAAGAAGGAGTAGGCCATGTCGGTTGTGCATTCCGTATTAGGCCAGAGAATGCTGAGGGTTATTCCTGACCCTCAGGCTACTCTGGGAAGACAAAGAAACACAAGCCAAACGAGGGCCGGGGTTCCATGGTAGTTCTCCTGGGTAAACTGGAAACAGGGCCCCAAAGGAAGGAGGAGCCTATGCCTCTGTTGTCAGAGATTCTCAAATTGCAAATTTTCTGAGAGAAAATCTCTGCATAATGGAGAGTTTCAGGAGCGACTTGTTAAGCTCTTGCTTTCAGGCTGGAGAACTACAACCCATTAATCATCAGCTGGAGTTTATAGGACCTCTTCCCTGAGCAGAATCTGAACCAAGAAGTAAAAATTCCTTTTGGGGACTGCAGCGCCTAATTATTAACTCTCCGTCCACTAAAGTAAAATGAGGTAGATTCCTTTGCCACTATTCCAGTTATGTTCCAGCCTCCCTTCCTAGGAGTAACCAGAGAGTGTGCATACCAATCAGGCCTCTTTCCCTTGCCAAAGTAATTCTCCTTTTGGGACATGAATGTCGTATCAGACAATTGAACTTTGATTGACAGCTCTGGCTGCAGTATCAGAGATCCAAGGCTGAATCCTGCAAATCCATACTTGTGCATGTGACCCCCATAAGTGTCAGTGGGTCTAATGGCACAAGCAAGAGGTGCAGGATCTGCTAAACTAGCAGTATGCTAGCTTTTGTTCCAGTCTCCCAGTGTCTCTCAACTGGCTTTTTAACTAATGCCAGTTAAGAAGGTTTCAAAAACAATCAGCTCCTAGAAATCCTGTGTCTGTCCCTGTGCATCATTGTAGGAGAAACTATTCTTAGTTAGAAGGAGATAGGGAAAGAAAAGTTGCTTCTCAGGGCCCCCCAAAAATAAGGATAAGTCTAACTGGACTCCTTCCTCTGTAGCAAGTCTCGGGAGCTAGAGAAAAGTAAATCCCAAAGGTAGAGAAAAAAATGGATCATTAGTCCTCAGTGTATAAGAACAGGCTACTGTAGGTCTTTGCGGTAATTGTTTCTTTGGGCAGAGCGCTACTTTTACCACTCGGTTACATGTCTAAGGGAATAGAAAGGGTATGTGAGTGTACTGATAATACAGCATTAGAAAATGCTGTATGTGGCTTGTCTCTCTTCAGACCCTGAACACATGTAGCCCTGCCTTCTGTTTTGTCCGATGAAGGCAGGTTTCCATCTTTTTTCTCTTTCAAAAAGAAGGTGGCATCTCATGCCCTAGCAACCAGGATAGAAAAAGGCCTAGATCCCTCAGACTTTCATTAACCTAGGCAGCTGTCTCCTACTGTGGAATTGTCTTTAGGACTTCAGTTTGGACCTGTACGTGTTTAGGGTGGGATTTTCAGTCACATAGGAGTTCATAGGACCCCAAAATTGCTTAGACTGAGTGGAATTTTTCAAAAGTGTCTTTTAGCTAAGTTTCCTACATACCTGAGAGAGATGCTTTCCTCCTACATTTACATGTTTCATGAATGAAAATTGTTTTCCTTCTTTGTTTTCCGTGTTTCTAAGTCGAGCTTATATTTATTCTCAACACATTTCTCACTATCTTCTCCCCATCTGAGGTTATTTAAAAAGAACCAAAACATTTGTGCTTTAGAGGCACATTGTGGTCTTTTCTGAATTTGTTTGGTGCCAAATCATTCCCTGCGGTGAGTGAATCCTTTCTGAGAGTAAAAGGGATCCTGGCTCTGTGATGTTAGGGACTGAGAGAGTTGCTACACAGTATCATCTCCAAGGGCAAAATGAATGTCCTGTCCACAGGGAGAAAAATACGGTTGTGAATTTCATATCATGCTGGGGATTCAGCCACAGCTAACTTCCGTGTAGAGCTTTGAACAGTCTCACGCTGTCTTTATTTCCCTCCAAGTAATAGAATTACCTGCTCTTCACATCACATAGCTTTTACCTATTTTTGTTGTTTGAAACATGTGGACAGCAATCTTACACACACCAGGAAATGTGAGGTTTTTTTAGTTACTGATTGATACAAGCCAGTCAATGAGTCATTGTTTGTCTGTTTAAAATTAACTTTCCTTTCTCTCTGACGCCCCCCACCCCTCCTTTTCTCAGAAGAAACAAGGCTAGAATTTGGTAATATTTATGCACACAAGTGTGTTGTCTATACTGGAATCAGCATCCCTGCATGTTGGTTGAACAAATCCCACGTAGAGCTTATGAACTCAATGGCTTAATAATCCATCCCTTATTAACTCCTGGAAGCCCCAGGCAGGAACCAGGACCCTATTGTGCAAGGTACTGTGTAAACACAACTAAATGAAGGTCCGTGCCCAAATTGCTAACGATCTAAGTACAACACAAGAGGCAGCAAGATGGCTAGACGGCCAGTTGGTGGGGGAGTATAAGGAAGCCATATTGGTCAGCATGACTGGCAGCATGGTGTCTGCATACCAGCTGCCTAACCGTTGTCTAATTTTCTGTAGGAGTCCTAGCAAAGGACAGTTTTGAAGGTGGATAATGAGTTCGCTTTGTGGATGTGTACGGGGAGTTCCTGCCAAGTATGGGGCATCCAGGGAGAAAGTACAAAGGGGCTTGTTTGAAACTATAACAAGTGGTTGATGGAAGCTGGCCTCATGGGTCAATTGGAGGCCGGAGTCCTCCTCTCGATACTGAATGAGAGATGATCAGGAGGGTGAGGGATAGGCTCTGAAGGGCGGCAGAAGTGCAGATATGGAGCTTACGTTTGATGTGATAGAGCCAGTGAAGGGAGGAAAAGAGAGGGGTCAGACGACGGGTGAGAAGGAGGATCTTTGCAGCAGCATTCTGAACGGCTGAGAGTGGGGTAGGCTGGCATTTGTCAAGGCTGGAGGAAAGGATGTTGCAGTGATGGAGTTGCAAGAGGAGTACCTGGCTGAACGTTAGCTTTGGGACTGAGTAGAAAAGGCCATATCCAGAGATACTGCGTGGAAAGAATCTGAAAGATTTAGCTACAGCGGGGATGGGAGGAGCTAGAGAAGAGAGGTCGGAGTTGAAGAGGAGGCCCAGGTTACTGGCCTGAGCAAGCAGCTCAGTGTTGGTGTTGCCCAGAGTGATTAAGAGAGGATGGTCGGTGGGAAGTGGGTGTTTAAGAGCTGCGTTGCCCTGAAACTGACTGGAGAGGCAGGTTTAGATTGTTGTTTGGACAGAAGGAGAAGATCTGGAGTGGAGTTAACCTCCTTCCCCCCACCGCAGCACTTTCACTGGTACTTGTCTCATAACTTTGAGGCCTAATGTTTAATCCCATCATGTTTTCATCCCAGCAACTGCTGTGGCACAATTGCTCCTCAAATCAGGATGTTGCCGTAGACAGCAGCCCCATGTAATTCAGCTCTGTGCTCTCTCCTCCTTTTCCACCAAACCTTCAATGAGCTGGGTCTTGCTTGACCCTTGTAATTGTGAACGGCTCTTCAGCTCTTCTGTGCTCGCTCGGGTTTCAGCTGGAGGCAGATGTACCCAAACTCTGGACCCACCAGAAACAGGAAGTGCCAGAAATCTCATGAGGGCCTTTCCTTAGGAGGTTTCTAGCACAATTTTCATTGCCCTGTGACCTTTCGATAATGAAGTGAACTTCTGGGTGCTTTTCTAAACTCCGCCTCCCTGCTCTTTGAGGTTTTCCCATCACGAGGGTTGTTGCTGTGATACTGGTATGATTTAAGCCTAAATTTCTTCGAACTCTGTGGAAGAGCTCTTCCCCTGTTGGTAAGTGCTAACACGTTTGAAAATGGAACAGAGAAACAGCTCTCTGCCTTGCCCTCCCTTCCCGACTTCATATTCAATAAATGTGTTAACACTATGTATTCATCTCATTCTCAACACTTTTTTGGCAAAAGGTCATTAAACTACAGTTTGTTTGTTTTGTCCCTGGTGGAAATTACAAATGTGGTAGATGCAATAAAGGAAGTGAATGCATATTAGAGGTAATAAGGCTTTTTTTTGAGGAAGGTGAGAATGTGGCATAGCTGTGGATTGTTTGCTTAAGAGATGAAACCAGAGCTGTGGAGGGTTTGTGTCTTTTCTCCAAATTCCTTTTATCTGTCCGGCTCAAACTCTGCATCGTTATTTCATATTGTAGAACCAGCTGCAGGGTGGAGCCTGATCCCCAAATGCACCTTTGAGAACAGCACAAAGACATCGTGTGGTTAAAAAAATAAAATCATAAAAAACCCTTAGCAGTAAAATAGAACATAAGGGTGACTTCCATGGGAGCAGTTAGGCTAAGAGAGTGCATTTGAAAATCCATGCTTCATCTGAGAGAGAGAGAGAGAGAGAGAGACGCGCGCGCGCACACACACGCACGCGCACACACGCGCACACACACACACAGGTTGTCTGTATATATTAAAAAATATGTGGCAATGCTATTCTATACACAGTAGAAAATATAATCATCCTTAAAAGCCAGAAAATTAAGGGTTTAGAGGTGACATTACATCCTGAATTCATGGTACTTGGTACAGCATGTTAAAAATACACCCTAAGCACTCGATGCCCAATTGTCTAAAGTGTTCATTAATTGTGCCCATAAAAATGGAATGTATCCACTTTGCATGCTCAAGCCCTATTTTTTAATGTGCATTGGTTAATTATATGTCTTGCTTGTATTTCTTTACGCAATTAACTTGAACATGCAAAGAAGGCCAGTTGAAAACATGGCCCTAAAACACACAGTCCATAGTATCTGGTGTATATAAAACTCAACATCTTCAAAGGTCTTCGCAAATATAAAAGTACAGTGTGTTGGCTTTTTGTCCTTCTTTGGAGTAACACAAGTTGAACAAAGCGCACAACCAATGAATGAACTTGCCCACACCCTCCCCACAGATGCTTATCAGTCCCTTTGTGACCTTGGGCAAGACACTTCACTTTTGGTGCCTCAATTTCCCCTATATAAAATGGAGGTAAGACCTTCCTCAGGTGTGGTGAAATCTAATTCATTAATGGATTTTAAAGTGATTTGAAATCCTTGCCTGGAAAGTGTGGTTCAAACGCAAGAACAACTCTCTGCCATGCAGAAGTAGGCTCCTGTAACTGAAATAGAAGGTGGTTTCCGTAACAGATTTATTCCTGATGGTTAGAACATTGGAGGCAAAATGTTTGATTCTGTATTGCACTCTTAAGTTCCTAGGCTATAAATGGGGCTTTTTAAGAAGAAGAAAATCCTTTTTTGGGGAACTGGATCTGTCCCATTTAAACTCTCACTGGAAGGATGTCAATTCTTCTGTTTTTCTTCGATTGTTGTGTCATATACCAGTCCATTTGAGTGAGCCCTTCTGAGCACTATTTCTCTCTCCTTTGGGTCAATTCTGCAAATCTATACCTGCTTGAGTTAGTCCCCTTGATATCAAGGGGATTACTCGCATGAGGAAATTGTGTGAAACTGGACTGCTTGTGGTTTTGGTGCTTGGATTCAGCAATAGGCTTTACCAGGCCTTCGGAAAGGAAAGGATGTTTAAAAGTTAGCAGTAGCTGAAACTGACAACCGCTAAGTATTCATAGCAGAAGATTGGTCCTTAATGTGTACATTTTACCTGTCAGCAGCTCTTTCACAGAACCATAGAGCAGTATGTGACTTCCCATGCCAGAAGTGTTGCAATGTGAAGTGGTCTTCAGATGCAGGTTTAGTCTGGATTCTGCCTTGGTCACATAGAGGAGTGGTGTGGGGTAATTTGTCAGCCTGAAAGATCATTGAGAGCACAACTTTTTTTCCCACATGGCTTTAGACAGATAGTAGATCCCACTGCATCATCTTTTCCTTGTAAGTGGTTAAATCAAACATAACTTAAAAAAAAAAAATATTCCAGTGTAGCAGGTGGACCCAGAACACACTGCTTAAATAAAATATTGATTTTATAGGTCATAACTATTCCAAAGCAGTGGTTCATCAGAATTTGGAGTATTCTAATTAACAATGACCTGCAAAGGATTTTCCATAAAATGGGGGTTTTCTTTTTTATATTAAGATCCACAAATCCATTATGATGAGTAATTTGGCCTGCTAACAGCTTAGGGGCAGATCCAGAGCTGTCGGTCATTAGAGGTGGGGAATGCCCTTCCTTCTGAAGGTTCCTACCAGTGTTTTTCTGGCTCCCTTGGCCAGCCCTGAGTGTAGCATGGCAGATCTATGGAGAACAGACCAGGCTGTAGATGTGCTGATTCCCCTAGGGCAGTGGTCCCCAACACGGTGCCTGCGGGGCATCTGTGTGCGCCCGTGTACTGGCTGGCGGACAAGCATCCCCCAAAATGCTGCCGAAAAGCAGTATCATCAAGAGGCATCACCGCCAAAATGCTGCCGAAAAGCGGCATCACCAAGAGGCGCCGCCACTGAAATGCTGCTGATTTTTGGCGGCATTTTAGCGATGACGCCTCTTGATGACACTACTTCGGTGACACCTCTTGTCGTTGCCGCTTCTCGGTGGCATTTCGGCATATGCTTGTCCACTGGCCACGCTCCTCGGTGGCTCGTTCTCCGGCACCCACCACCCAGAAAAGGTGGGGGACCACTGCCCTAGGGCTGTGCATATCGGACAGGCGCTACACGGTTAGCTACGTGCCGCAGTGAAAGGCAGGCTGTGTTCACACTTGTGCCTGCAGCGTGTAGCTATGTGCTGTGATGAAAGGCTCCAGCAGTAGGACGCTTCATGGCTAAAAACAGGAGGCACTGCTTGGATGTGTAGAGTAGACACCCTGGAGGTTCAGCTGCATAGGGCACTCGCCTAAGCCGTGCTCCACTGCTCTTTATACCCCTGCTAGCTGGGCATGCAGTGTCTGTACCCGTGGTTCTCAACCCCTGGTCTGCTTGCGGCCCAGTCACCGCACAGCTGCTGCCCATACGACATCCTCAGGGGCATACAGGTAGTATATATATTGTGTGCATGTGGCCCACATAACTCACAGAGAGGGGCATTTACAGTGGTAAATAGGTCTGTACTCCACGTAGTGCTGTACATGTAGATCTGCCCTAGGTTTGCTTATTCCTTCTCGGGAGGAAGGCCACAGGACTTAAATCCAGCTGGAGCTGACTGGAGTGGAGCTCTGGTAAATAGTTTCGAACTCCTGGGAGCTCTGGCATGTCACGGGGCGGAAGCCCCCAGCACTTTATCAGCCTCTGCCACTCCAGCCCCAATCAAGGGGAATGGATTGGGGCTGATTGGTTAGCCCTGTGTCCACCTGGTCATAGGCAGCACCTGCCAGCCTCCTTAGCCAGGGCTATAAAGGCTGGGAGGAAGCCAGAGGAAGGGGGTAAGAGAGAGGCCAGGCACAGAGGGAGGTGGGAGCCTTCTGGTCTGTTGCTGGCCAGGCCTGTACTTGGGAAAGTTGGCTGCGAAACCTGTATATAGGTGGAAAGTGGTGGCGGGAAAACAACTGTAAATAAAGAACATTGGTGTTGCATCAAGCTGAGGGGTTCCTGACTGATTGGAGAGGGCAACAGGGGCCGAAACCAGAGGGGCCCAGTGTGCACCTCACTGGATGGGGTGAAGTCATTGTTGCTTCCATGGACCCCAAAAGACAGATCAACAAATAGAATTTATTGTACCCGAATATTCCTCCTTTGGACTGATGAGAGTAGGGCAGAGCAGGCTTTTCTCCTATATTGAGCATCTGTTCAATGGCCTTTAGTTCTAGATTCTGCATACTGGTCATCCAGTTTTAGCCAATGCCGATTTCTTTGTCTTGGCAGAAGTCTTCTCTGTCTGTCTTCCATCTTCCTCTGGGCGCTGATATTTATATATAATCTACCTTGTTTTGGACATCTCAATTTTAAGGATAATCCTGTTTCTCACTCTGGAGGCACATCACAATGAAAATCCCATCCCATAGTAATGGATCTAAGAATATGTATCCATACTTACCTAAAAACTTCCTTTCTTTCAGTAATGAGATCCACAGATACTGCCCACTCTGGAGACAAATGGGTCATCCAAAAATAGATGTGGAAATTGACGACATCAAAGGAGTTGAGTTTATTGCTTAGGTAGAATTTAGCATGCTCACAATGGGAGATCTTGTTTTCTCCGTGCCCACTGCCCCAAATATATTTAACACAATCTGTAATTCAGGAAAGTAGGTTTGAAATACTCTGGCAGTGAAAGTTCTCATTTGGAGGGAACTTCAGGAGATGGGGCATTTCCTTCTGCCAGGTCTGGTTCTGCCCCCAAGTTGCAAGTGGGCTGCCATACCCATTGTAATGGATCTGTGGACCTTATTCGTTGAAGAAAGACATTTTCAAATAAATGGATACATTTTCCTTATGGTGTATAAAGGCAGGTTTGAAAGGCTGGCTTAAAAACACAATTTATTTTTTACTTCAGAAACGTTAAGTCTTGTCTTCCCTGCTACTTCAGGATGTCTCGGAGAACTTTCCCCAAATGTTAGTCACTGAAATTAACATCTATTTAAATTTCTGTGACTAACAAAAATAAACAGAAGCCAGAGTTCTAAACAATCTGTAAATCCATTCTCTTTCTAAACTTTTAGTCTATTGACTTTTGAGATGTCACCATTTCTCTAGTTACCCAGGGTTGATGTCTTACTTTTCTAATGGTTTATTTAAAAGCAAAGGCAAAAGCATTTAATTTTTTTTTTATTTTTTTTTTTAAATAAGATAGGCTTTTGCCCATCACAAACAAATCCCTGCTGGCCTCCTCCAGCACAGCTGCGGTATGTCAGACAATGGTTTGGGTAGCATTATATCAGTGCCTGCTTGGCAGTGATGCTACAGTGCCTTCAAACCAAATACCCTTTCGCTTCACTATCTTATCTTATATTTAATTTTTAAAGCAGTATTTGCATCAGGAAGCAACAGCTAAGTTGATTTGTTAGGTAAATTGTGCAGCTAGAAGAATTGAGCCTGAAATAAATCTATAGGTGAGTGTTTTAAAAGCCATAGTGAATATGTGTATAGTGACCAGGACTGCTGTTCGTTCATATTTTAGTAGGTTGGCAACAATGGCAGCTTGTGACCTTTTTGACAGGCGAGGCACAAATTGCAGAATAGTTATTTCCACCCCTGCCCAATGTTTAATTAAAAAGCTGTTACCTTCTTGATAATGAAGTTGCAGCAGGTAGACTTTGAGCTAGAGACCCTACTGCCAGCGCTGCTGCTGCCCAGGCCAGCGCGGGATAGAGTATGAATTGGGCCCGGGTCTCATCAGTGGCTACCGACGCACATTCCAGGGGGCCCGGCAAGCAAGGGAGGGGGCCTGGAAGGCACAGGGCGCAGGCCTCATTCCTGCAGCTTGGGCTTAACTGCTGCAATCCTGCCGTGGCCTCACTGAGCAGTGGTTCCCTCAGCAATGCCCTCAGCCTCTTCAGTGTGGTCAATTGCCATGGTAACAAGGCAGCGTCTTGAGGCACTATTAGCTATACCAGGATTTGAGCTCATGCAGCATTACGTTCTGCAAACTTTCTGGCGCTGTGCGTTCTGCAAACTTTCTGGCGCTGTGTTTCGCTACCAGAGAGAGTGAGTTGTAACATTGAAATCAAATCACCATGTGTCCTGAAATCTGTAGACATCCGTTAAATCAAAGAGAACATGCACAATGTCTTTTGTAGCTTTTGGAACTCGGGGTTGGGCTGGACTTCACTTTCCTGGGCCAACCTCAGTGTGTGGTGACATTGCGTCTAAAGAACTGTTTCAAAGTAATGTCTTGTCTCCAGTAGGGCTGTAGCCACTGATACAGCTGTGCAGGTGCTAAGCCCTAGTGTAGATGCATTGCACTGATGTAACTTGTTTTCACTAGAGCAACTCACCTCTGTTCTGAGCTGCACATGTGCAAGACACAGTTCACACTAGTGCAGTGCATCTACATTAGATGTTTGCGCTGGTGGAGCTACTCCAGTGGCAAAGACCCTATTCCAGAGCGGATCTATGCCCAAGCTGTGCATGCAACAGGACTTGAGGAAGGAGAAGCGGACCTGTAGTGAAGTGGATAAAGAATAAAAAGAGCAGGTTGGAAGTGGTAACTCCCTTAACTGAAAACAGAGTGAAACCTAGCCATCTCTCAAAGCATTGCACAGGGAGACGGCAAACTAGCTCCTGGATTGCTGAGACAGGATGTGGGTTTATTCCTTAAAAAGACTGTTAGAGTAATGTAAGAGTTAGCAATGTAAAATTCTACTCTTCCTCTCCCCTTGTAGCAATGAGCTTGGGTAGAAATGGGGGACCTTGCTGCTTCACTTCTAAAATTCCCACCAATATTGTATTCTCTATTTTTGCCAATTTATAGGTGGAGAGGGATAAACTCTTATTTAATTTACAAAAAAAAAGAGATCCTTTGGGGGGTAGAGAGAGCCCAAGATCTCACTGAATAGCAGACTTTCTGAGAGAGCAGCAAAGAATGATTTGATGTCCATGAAAAATGTTTGCATTTGACAGCGTTTCACAGGAAGTCTGTCAATGTGATAATTTAATGAGTACAGATTGCTTGCACCACAACTGTAAAACATGCGTTTACAATGCTGTAAAATGAGAAAGTAATCCTTTGTATGTAGGTTTTGTTTGAGAACAAGTCAATTTCTAACCCAAATGAAAGGTGGTAATTTATTTTCCTGAGCAAACAGTCAAGATTGAAGAGAGGAACCTGCCATTTCTTTTCTCAGGGTTCCAAGGTTAACTCTAGGTTATGTTGTAGTTTGTTAATCAGTGAATAGCTTGTTTCTACAAGAGGCAGGATTAATATCTAACTAGTCCAGTGTCATCAAAGCTGCTTGTATGAGCCCCAATGCCCTTAAACCAGCTTATGCTGCCCAAATTTCTAATGTGCAACCAGCACTCTAAATATATATGTAACCAGATACTACAGCATGCCTGGGATTTATTATTTTTGGCTGCAGAGCCCTTTGTTTTTCAGGACTAGCCACTTAATCAGGGATTCACATATCTTAATATGTGACATCTGTTGCTTTGATCTTTTTTCTTGTTAATGCCTTTTAATTGTGAGGGAGTCCATTAACTTTACATGAGCATCCCAAGTATCTGTTGAAATTTCAAGGCCATTTTTTTCCAGAGCTGTCATCTTGTTTTAAGGTCACTGAGTATATCCCAAGATGATAATTGTGAGGACTTTTTAGGGAGGTGAAGTAACGTGGCCATGGTCTTGTGCTATGGACCATGGTACCTCTGTGTTATCTGCTAGAGACTCAGGCAGCCATTGAGCGATGGGACTGGTTGGTATTTGGAAATTTACTACTTTTAGTGTTGGGATGCTCTCATTTCCTTTCTTCGCCTGTTACTATTTGGAAGGTTGCAAATATGCAGACATTTGCTGCTACCTGTGGTGATGTTTCTCATTCTAATGGATATAGCTGGAAACAAAATCTCTCAGGTTCTCCCCCAAGTGGAAATCATTGCCTGTTTCTAGGGAGCCGAACTGCCATATGCCCTGACAAAACAAGACGTGAAAAAATTCTAAAGAAACCTGTTGTCAATTTGGAGTGTGAGAAATAAAATGAGTTCGAGCCAGGAGAATAAGTAGGCCAAGCTGAAATGAATTCATCACTTAAGATTTTTTTTTCTGGCTCAGAACAATTGTCTACATGCTTATTTGATTGACAATTGGAAACATTTAATGGTTTCTAACAGAAGCCTCATTTCAGAATCAAATTCTTCCCAAAGTATTTCTTGATCAGTGTTAGCTATGTGCACAGTTCAAGTGCATTTGAATATAAATCTATCTGGTGTTTTTAAAGGCTCTGAAAAAATCTGAAGGAAAGGAGGAAGTGAGCTTTCAGAAAGATTAAGTGAATTAGAAATTAATATAAACCACCAAGCTAATCTCTGTAGTATAAACTCAACTGAAAAATCTTCCTAGACAGGAAATGCCAGTCATGGGAACTAAAGTAGAGAGTCCTGCTGATATTGGACAGAGGACATGTCGGGTTTTTGAAATCAATCTCCTCTTGCTGGATCATTTCTCTTGTACTCCTAAGAGGCAACATTATATACAGCTATGTCAACCACCAAGCCCCATGACTTTGCTAATAAGGAACTCAGAGAATGTTTCAGTTTTCCCAGAAAATGTGCTCTGTGTGTTAGTCTTTGTTTGTATTGGAGCACTTTGAAGACTAAAATTTGAACTTCAACATACTTGATACATTTTAACAGCATTTAAATTCAAACTGGGCCAAAGATTTTTTTTTTCTCCTTCTAACAACTTCTGGCTTTAAACATGACTCCTTTTGGGGATTAAAACGCAGAGGCGTATTTTTATTAAAAATTATTTATTGAATGTGAGTCACCAAAAAGCATAGGTCAGTATTACAAATATCCAGTGTCATGTGTTACAGAATAAGTTTCTTTGTGCTTTTTACATACAGTGTTAAGGGAGACTGGTTGAACCACACCCAAGAGTTCCAAAGGTGCCTAAGGCATTGTCTGCACTGGCACTTTATAGCACTGCAACTTTCTCGCTTGGGGGTGTGAAAAAAACACCCCCCTGAGCGCTGCAAGTTTCAGCGCTATAAAGTGGCACTGTAGACAGTACACCAGCGCTGGTAGCCACTCCCCTCGTGGAGGGGGAGGTGTGTGTGTGTGGTGTTCTTAATAGCACTGGGAGAGCTCTGGTGCATGACTGGGCAGTGCTTTAATGTTGCTAGAGAAGAAGACATGCTCTTTGCTACTGTTTGAGTTTAGGGCAAAAGTCAGTGCAGCCAGAGTCCATCTTGAAGTTAGGACTCAAACTCGTTGTCCCATATTTTGCTATTTTTAGTAGAGATTTGAGGTTCTCTTCGTCAGCTTTGCAAACTCCTTCACCCATTTGCTTGGGATGAATAAAATATATTTTTAGCAGGTGAGTAAAATATCACTGAGTCTTCATTATACTTAGTCCTTGTAGTAAGGAGAGGAAAAGTAAATTTTTGACCTCTATCAAATTATCAGACTCCATGTAAAATGCAATATTGTCCCATAATGGCCAAAAACAAATAGATTTTCACCCCCTCCTCCCCCCCGGCCATATCCTGTTCAGACCTTGGAGGCAAACAGTTTGCAGTGATGTCACTCTTTGATCAGCCCTAATAAATACCATGTTTTCCTTTGCTTCGAACTGTCTCGCCACTTATGCAGGAACAGATTTTCTTTTGGTTGGTTGCAATAGCTAAATGGTGTAATTAGGCCATGTGCCAGATACCATACAATATAATTTGTATATATTTTTATGTAACTCTTAATCAAGTGAAATGAAGGCTTCTACATGCATTCTGAGGTTAGTGTCACCAAGTGTGAGGGGCACCCCTCCACTCAATCCAAGTTACAGTTGGGAAGAGAACACACACACTGTAAAGCTTACAGCAAATTGCAGGTTCTCGGATACTCTGGTGCGGAGCTTGGTATAAAAAAAGAGGAGAATTGAAGCTCTCCAAAGAGTAGATAATGGGTTCAGCAGTACAGGCATCCCAGTGTGTCTCACATGCTAAGCAGTGTTGGCCTGAACAAGACTTACATGAGAGGCCTGTACAGAACACCTAGGAAGTGATTATTGTGATTCAGTAGATGACATGCTCTCTTTTCATACAACATCAGGGTTGGAAGGGACCTCATAAAGTCATCTAGTCCAACCCCCTGTTCAAAGCAGGACCAATCCCCAGACAGATTTTTACCCCAGTTCCCTAAATGGCCCCTCAAGGATTGAACTCACAACCCTGGGTTTAGCAGCCAATGCTCAAACCACTGAGCTATCCCTCCCCCAGCCAGTAGATCTATATGCTGCCTAGAGACACTGAACTGTGGGAGAGGCTGACTTTTGGATGAGATGAAACAAAAGATCCTATCCATTTGTTGTGGTTAAAAATCCCCTGGCACTCTTTGTAAATGTTGAGGGTGTTGCCATTAACTCTTACGCCAATTCCAACTTGTGTAAATGAATTCTTTTTGCATTTCGGTAGCATGTAAAAGCCACAATCAAAATCAGGACCTTAAAGAGCGTACAGCCTCAGAATCAGCTGGCAATGAAAGAGCCCCAAATGTATTTAGTTTAAGAAAACCTTACTTAAAGAATCTCATTATTTTTGCAGCCTAACTTGTGATTTATTTTTTAAACATTTGGGGTTAGCAATACTGAAATGTAAGAACCAGATATTATGGACATCCATTTTAAGTGTGTGTGTGTGTGTGTGTGTGCGCGTGCACGCTTCATGATGATCCATGTTTCAAAATAACTTTTTAAAACGAAACCGCGTCTTTTTCCAGTTTTTTTTCTCTTGCTATTCAGTTATGCATAGAAAGGAATTTCAGTCATCCATGTCTTAGGATCTGTCCTTTTCGTTTATCAGATATGAACAGAAATGAAAAATAAGAACATCTCTAAGGGAGAACTTTCAGCACTTAAGTGGTGTTCCAGTAAGAGCTCTTAGCTTTCAATTTCATTTGCGGTTACTGTTGTTGAATTATTGAAGGAAATATTTGAAAAGCTTGTAGAACTGTGAAAATGAGTAACCTGAAATTGTTTACTGTATATTTTCCTTTTGTCTTTTTTCCAGAATTCTTCAAAGAACTGCTTGAAAATGCAGAGAAATCCTTGAATGACATGTTTTTGCGGACATATGGTCGTTTATACATGCAGAACTCTGAACTTTTTAAGGATCTCTTCATAGAGCTGAAGCGCTACTATGTGGGTGGAAACGTAAACCTGGAAGAGATGCTCAATGACTTCTGGGCGCGTCTCCTGGAACGTATGTTTCGATTAGTGAACCCACAGTACCATTTCACCGACGAATACCTCGAATGCGTGAGCAAGTACACAGAGCAGTTGAAGCCATTTGGAGACGTACCGCGGAAACTAAAACTACAAGTGACACGTGCATTTGTGGCTGCCCGCACTTTTGCACAAGGCCTGGCAGTGGCAAGAGATGTCGTTACCAAAGTGTCTGCGGTGAGCTAAGTTTGATACTTACTCTCCTACCGGGGGAGCCTGGTTGGCAGGTGTTGGAGTGACATTGCTCACAACGGCCCCAGTTCAGCAAAGCACTTAGTCATGAACTTCAGGTTAAACCCATGCTTAAATACTTTGCTGGCTCAGGTCCTGCATGTCTGAAAATGGAAGGTAGAGGTTGAATGAGTCTGAGTTGAACGGTGTCATATTATAAGGATATTGGCTGCATGGCAGTAGAGTGTCCGTTGCCTGGTAATTCAAATTCAAATAACTGATGATGTCCAGTCAGCTTCTTGTATTTCTTCTGAACTCCTGACTTAGGTTCCATTTAACAGGCACAAGTGGCAATTAAAATGACTAATTGAAACAAAATTATTTGTATAAGATGATTTCCGAATTACCACTCCTTGCATTACTCTGAAGCCTAAAATGTCTGTTGAGTCAGTCTGAAGTGATGGAACCAGCTACCAGCATGGCTGAGAACTCTTTTTTGTGTAGGTTAGCCTCCGGTTCAGTTGTCACTGGGTTTGCAGTCTTTTCCAGTTCAATGTTTAACTTTCAGCCATCTTAAGCATTTTTACCTGTGTGACTTCGCTCTGTGAAAGTCGGACTTTCACTACTAGCTATTTATATTGTGATAGCACCTAAGAGTCCCAGTGATGGGCCAGGACTCCACTGTGGTAGATGCTGTGCAAACAATGTATTTGTTACTTCGAGCTCCTCGAGTATAGTCTCTGAAGAAATTCTTCAACAATCTCTTATTTGAATATCTTATCTTGTATAAGAATTTTTAAATTAGATTTGTGCATTACTTTCAAATGTTAAATAAATAAAACAGTTCAATGATTACTACTGTCGCCTTACATAAAACACTTGAAAATGGTTAAGGATGCTTTTTTATTGAATCTGACTTGTTAGAGGAATCTTGTAAGGCGATCGTGTATAATAACAAATACCAGTGATTTCAAGTTAAATGTAAATGTATTTCCCAGAGACTGGAAAATCAAATATCAACACTTAATCACATAGGGGAATTCTCTTCCCATCTACCTGGTTATAAAGTGTCTGCTAAACCAGACTGAAAGCTAGTTAAGTTATAAAGCAAGATAGACACATTTGAATCACGCTACAAGTGACAGAAATGTTTAAAAGCCTCTTAAAACTGCAAACATAATATTGGAGGCAACACAAATAGTATTCTGTAAGGGAAGTAATCATTCCAATTGCTTTTACTTACAAGGACAATATTAAGATACAGCAACCCTAAAATTTGCTTCTAGACTCATTTTTCTTAAGCAAAAACTAAACAACCAAAACTCCCTTAAATATATTCCACCTTTTGATAAACCTGTGTGAGAGGGAGAGAGAGAGAGAGAGGGAAAAAAATGTTAATAAGGGAACATCTTGTTTTCCAAGTTTCAGAGGAAGGATATAAATAAATTACAAGCAGTTTTACTTATTTAGACGTCTTGAAAGTGTCTGTCTGTCTGTTTTTACAACAAGGTTAATAATATATAGAAATTTCCCCATGGCATATACCTTTTCTTTCATGGAGTGATACTTTGCTGTACATAACTCTACAATATGTAAACACTTCAGTTGATGATATTCAAGGCCTATTCAAGGTCTCCCATAACTTCAAATGGAAAGTCCAAGGACTGAATGGGTGGGAGCGGGGGGAAACTGAGGTTCTTTCTCTACTCCAGGTCAGGGTTAAGGGAACTTGACCAGGTAGGATGGGGGAAGCTTGCAAAGTCTGCTGAGCGTGCTTTGTTGGCCAAAGGCTTAAGTTTCAATTGCTTTCATGCTGGCATCTTTCAGTGTCACTAAATTCACTGTGAATATTATTTAGGTATGCGGGAAATGATGGAGAGCAATTTCCGTGTTCTGTAATGAAGAGTATTGGCATTGCCTACTTAGACGTCTCACTGGAATTAACCTATGAGCAAACCAGTGTAGTATATCTCGATAAGGAGTTCAGGATCACACCATGACTTGATCAACAGTAAATGTGTCTGAGTGAAAGATGTTGTTTACCTTTTATATTCTATCTGATCAGAATTGATTGGAATGTCTTGTGACTCAACACTGTGTAACCACGGCTACAGTCCCTGCATCTGTTGTGAATCAAACTCCTGAACTCGAGGTGGCATCATGAATTTTTGCCTTTGAAGCTCCTTGAGTATAGAATTGCACTGGATTCTAGAATTAATTGCTTAAGTTTACAAGGAAAATATTCAGCTGCAAAAATAGTTCTCTCCAGAGAATCACCGTTGGGTTACATTTTAGAATTTCCCATTGTAAATTGTCCAGCAGATTTCCTTTCATAAGCAATGATAGCAGTGCATGCTGATGAATGCCTTACAGTTAACTCCAAAGTTGTATAGTTACTTGCAGTGATTCAAGGTGTAATATCTTTCTATAATATTTTGGTCTTTTTTCAGTGGAAACATAACTTGTTTCTGCAATATGTGATAGAAAACTCTGTGAAATAAAATATTTTTGTGAAATATTTTCACAACATTTGGTGGGTGTTTTTTTGTTTTCCACGTTATTTACAGATTAATTCGACATTACTGAGCTCTATGTAATTGCTCCATTAACTTTTGTTGTTTGCCTAGTGTTCTACTAACTCAAGAGAAGATGGGGCATTTGTTCATAATGTGAATTAACTTGATACCTGAGGGTTAAATCTCTATTTTTGCTGAACAAAAATGGCCAGAGTAGTGAAAATTAATACAGTCTTTATGCTCTTTTTGTGTAACCAATACATTGGAAAAACGCTTAGTTGAGAATTCTCCAGATGGGAGAAAATCACCGTTGTGAAGTCCAGCTGTTTTCGCTTCCACATAGTGCTGTAGACGAGAGCAAAGAGGCCTTTACTGTAGTGTGGACTGGATTACTGTTTAAATACTCTATATATATTCTCACATCTTTTCTAAGGAATAAACATGAATTTGGAATGTGATTGTCTTGGGTGGGGGAAAAGAGAGGTAACATTGGAAAGGGCCAAATACATTAATTTTTGAAACTAAAATTCTGCAAATGAAGAAAATTAGTGAAAACATTTTTCCTGAACCGAATGCATTGAAAAGCCACATACTGCTGCTCTTCTAATATAGCTATGATAGTGACTGTGTCCATTTTCACAGGAGCATGTTTCGTTCCTGTTTGTAACATGTGCAACTTAAAGAGAGGAACTGTAAAATAATCTCCAAACCGTACATAGGAAATGCAGCTGATACTTCCTGTAGAGTCAAAGGATTTCATCCTTTGGGCCTAAAGTACAAAATTCCCTAAATAGGCTCTGAACAATAGCAAGAGAGAATATTAGCTGAGGAAAAAAGCCATTTCTAGGCATAGGCAGCTGTTTTACTCTGCAGTTGACTTTTATCAGTTTGTCTATTAACAATTATTAAATTAGGCTTTCGATCATCTCTCGAAGACTGGAATGTGCTTCTCTATCCTCAATCCCCCTTAGCAGCTGAGGGAGGAAAATCTGGCCATCATGCAATTACGTGCCTATTATTGAGCCCTTGACAAGCATTGAAATCAACAGGGTTAAATTGCTGCCAAACACTGACATTTCCTGCCCTAACCCTGAGGTCTTTTTTTATTTAAGGGAAGAGGGGGAAAAAATATAAGCCAGAGCAGAGGGTGACTAAGGAGGACTAGAACTTGATATTTTGCAATTCGTAAACTTAAGAAATGTTCCCTTAATTAATAACATATGACTGAGACACACACACACACACTCAGTGCTGTACTAAATGTCTTTCTGTTATCCCACTCTTCTTGGCATGGTTCATGATACTTTGCTTATTTATCAGTTTGCTTGTGCAATGTTGCGTTCAAGGGCAAAGTGCACAGAGGGATTTTAATACTTCTCTAGTGGTTACATGCACTGTGCAAATGAACAGATAGTTAACCAGAGAGAATTCAGTGTTTGTGTTTTGAGTTCATGCTGGCATGATGAGGGGTCAGTTTAACCCAAAGACTGAAAAACAAAAAAAAAGTTTGAGACTGAGCCCTGGTCTACCCTGGCAGGGGGAGGGAATCAATCTGAGTTATGCAAGCTATGTGAATAACATAGCCGAAGTCAACGTACTTAGATCGACTCACTGTGGTGTCTTCATCACGATGAGTCAACTGCTGCCGCTCCCCCATAGACTCTGCCCCCTCCTCTGGCAGCGCTGGAGTACAGGAGTCAACGGGAGAACGCTCGGGGGTCGATTTAATCACGTCTAGACTAGACACAATAAATCAATCCCCACTGGATTGATCACTACCTGCCAATCCAGCAAGTAGTGAAGACATACTCTGAGAGAGTCAGAAATGAGGGTGTATTAGAGACCCGAGGCTAAAGCTAAATGAGCGGTTGGTACCAAAATCATTGTTTGCAGAGCTCCAAAGAGCTGAATTCCCTATGGCGCTACAGTGTGAGATTTTAAAGTTGCTGTCTCACAAATAGGGAAACAACAGCTGTGTGTCGTTCAGAAATATAATATAAACTTTAAACAAATAACACTGAAGAGTTTAAAAGAACTGATCTGTTGGATATGTCGCAATTTCTTTTAAAAGATACTTGAGGGATGCCCTTGCATACGTTTCATCCAAGCTATCCCTCTCCATTATTTTTTTAACAATGAATTCAAAATGAGTCAGGAAGTTGCTTCAATAAAGACATGGTATCCTGAGGCAAGTTTTTGATTTATAGTATCTCTTCTTTGCATGGTACCTGTGGAAAAAATGTTTTTCTTCTTACGTGGTAATCATAGAAGCAATTTAGTAATTTGCTAGTTTGGCTTTTCAGTATTTGTCTTACAAGAGAAATGGCTGATCAAATGTTGTACATTAGTATCTTTTTTATATTAATGTTCACATGCAGTAAACTGTTTTTCTGAGCCGTGCTACTGCAACCCTCTGAAAATTTTCATTGATAAGTCAGTTTTTCAGCATTTGTCTGCCGCCATGGTATTCGACCTTTCCAATGCTTGTGGTGAATTATGAAAATGGAATACATGCTCATATAATGTTTCAGCTGCAAATGTACATGCTCTTGGAGCAGCAAGAGTTATAGGTCAATAAAAGCAGTTTTTTTGCTTGAAACAGGCTTATTCAACTCTTAGGAAATCCTGTTTGTTTTATTTTAAAAACATAGCAATTTGAATTTGTAGATGGAGAACTTTACGTCAAAATCTTATATCAGAAATTGCATTAGAATTTGAAGTCCAGATGAGATGTATGGAATGGGCACAGTGTTTCTTTAAATGACTTTCCTACCTTGTGACATCAGCTAATACATACAAGGAAATTACAAGTGAAGAAGAAACTCCCACAATGCTTTGTTGGTGGAATGGGTTTGTAACTTGCAACAATAACATTAATGAAGTGTGTAGGGGGAGCATGGAGTAAATTTTCTTTAAAACATCCATCTAAAATAGTTGTTCAAGTGCTAGCCATTTTCACTGTAGATAATCTGCTAGATTCTTTCTCCAAACTCCTCTGTCACAAACTGCAGCATCTCTAATGAGGTATCCGTGAACCATGAGGTGACATGTTACACTTGGAAAGACAGCTGCTCTTTGGACTCCCCAAACACAGGGTTTGGAATGAATACGGCTCCAAAGAGCCATTTCCCCCTCTCCCTCCTGACAGCTGAAGGTGGACCAGGTATTGGCACATGAAAGGAGGGTGGGAAAAGGCAGAAATAAAAGTGCTGCTAAAGACAACCAAATTTCCCACTTCATGATGCTGAATGTGATCAAAAGGTACTGAGTAAACAGGAACTGAAAGCTCGATTACTGAATGGTCGTACCTTCCTTTGTGCAGACCTCCCAGTAACTTTGGTTGGGATTCTGCTGTGGATTATGGAGAGTACGTCCAAAATGTATTCTCCCCAGATAGCCTGACAGACAGAACCATACACTGGACATTGAGATCTCTGAGCAAACGTTCACCGTGAAAATCACAATTGAAATTAAATGATCTGGCCTTGTCACTTGGCTTCTTTTAGAAGAGACTAGCAAAAGCTGATACTTCGTGAGCAACTGAGCTCCAGAAAACCCAGTTGAAGGGACTGGAAGAAATCTGCTGATGTTGTGAAGGGCAGGGTCTCAACACAAGGGCATTGCCATGTCATCCTTGGAGCAAGTTGCAAGCAACAGCGCGAAATGGAGGGCAGCCGTGCACGAGGCATTGTATTCTGTGTGCCAAGGGCAAACATCAATGTAGAAAACAATACCAAGCCAGGACTCCACATCAAAGATGACCCTGACTGGTCCTGCCAAGAATGTGGTCGCATCTGTGACTCTTGTACCAGCCCTATTGACCATCTGAGGGACCATACGAGGCATAACTTTCAAAGTATGTTGTAGCAGTAGTCATTGCGGATTTACTAGGCTACATGTGAGTCTGTGTGTATGTGGCTTGCTTTGGTTTGCGTTTTTATGTTTATACTGAGATATTTTGAAGACCAAGTTTTCTCTCTCCAATGGGCAAAAGGAAGGCAAATGTTAAGCTTGGTCTCTAAAGCAGAATTCTATTTTAAGGCACTAATTGTTCATGATGAAATTAAAAGGGAATATTGTCTAGTCAATGTACTTAGACGTGGGGGAGTATTTATTTAAAAGAATGCTTTGTTGTTGTTGAAGGAAACATCATTCAGAACAGTGACATTCTATTTTAGTGGTGCAAGAAGTAGGCGTTGGCTTTCCTTATAGGTTTGCAAAAGCATTAATGAAATAACTTCATCTCTGTGGAGAGATTCCCTTTTCTAGCCGGTCAGAAGCCTTTGCTGAAATGGCATCTGCTTCGTATTCTGAATCTGAGTTATGAGCTCTGATATGCTTTCACATGGATTCTCGGGTTCCATCAGTAGTTGCCAGAAATTAAAGTGGGGAGAGGAGGGGATGCACACTATCAAATTTTCTAGCCTCACTTGCTCACATCACATGATTACCGTTAAACAAAAAATACCTTGCCTTGACTTTAATAGTTTTATGTGAGGCAGCTAAGACGATGGAGGCATATCAAGCTAACTGTCTATTAAGATAACATGCTGCTTTACATAGGATGAAATAATACAGAACTAGGTGGGTAGAACAAATAATGTGTTCAATCCCAAGAGTTCTGCTATTTCTCTGTCAGTTTGACATCTGCCTGCATAGAAAATGGAAACCTATAGGTAGGGAATTGGGCCTGATGTGCAGCATTGAACTGTCACTTCCATGTTAGTGAGTGTAACCTCAAAAAAACAAAAAACTACACAAAACCTCATCACAGGCAAAAAATGATGAGGAGATGCAAAGTAATTCCTTAAACGTCTATAGCTGCACCAGACCCCAGGGGTCTGAATCCTGCAATGAAGTCAGCTTCCTTCGTAACTACACCTGTACTAACAGGGGCAGTGGTGTTAGTTCAATATTGCAAAGGAAGGTTTAATTCCAAAATACTTTTACTGGAATTTTTTTTGTTTTAAAATGGAAACATCTCAATCTTCTCTTTTGTTAATGTACTTAACTTTGGAACCGATGTTTGACAGGACGGTGGTTCTATACTGCGCACTGGGACGACGAAAAATTGTAAAAGTGAAACCACATTCCTGTCTACAAAATGAAGAACATCTTATTTTTTGCCTGCTTGTATAAGTAATGGATGTTGGATTCTACTTTAAACAAAATGGGTTTGGAGTTTATATGACTTAATTTAATGATTATTTTTTTTTAAACAAAACAGTTATTTGTTCCATAGAGAAAGGTGTTTCACTTTCTCAGCTTTTCTCAGAGTAGGTCATAATTTAACAGGAGGCCAAATTTAGTTTTTGTAGAAGAGCTAGTTGAGGAACCCTGAAGATTAAGTGCAATATTTTCATTGGATTTATTTTAAAATTTTTTATTTTAAATATTCTCCTGTGGTATCTGCCCCCAGAATGGTAGCTCTGTGAGAAGCAACTGAAGATTAAACTGACAAATTTATTCTCCCTGCACAGGTTTAAATGAAATCCAAAAAGAAACAATCAGCATTAATGTGGAAGGGTTTTTTAAATCCTGTCATTTTTATAAAACGAGGTGTCAGTAACAGACAAGAGAATTTGTTAAAAATCTGCTTCATATTACACTGTGTAGTGTCAGATTCTTCCACGCTTACTCTCTATTGAATAGTATCTTACTCTGCAAGTAGTTGCATTGCGACTACTTGCTGAGTAAAGTGCTATTCAGTGTGACAGAGTGGAGTGATGTAAATTGTTGACTTAAATGAGATTGAAGTGGTCTAAAGCCAATATGAAAATTTGTGCAATTAAAATTTGAGATTAGAATTTATAAGGAACTGAATTATAAATGCCGTTTGGTTTTTTTAAAATGCTACAATGGGTAGGGTGTCTTATGAATTTGACAAAACTGCTATAGGTAAAAAACAAAATATTGAAAAATAAGGTCTTGATCCTGCAAACGCATAATCAGATTTTGTGAATAAAGCAACATATGTGATTGTCTCTAGTGGGATTACTTGGGTTAAAGTGATGCATGTGCATAAGTGTTTACAACATCAGGACTAAAACTGGATCTTTATTGTGACAAAGGTCAGTACAAAACACAATTGTTTCAGTGTTAAGAATGCAAGGTGATGTAGATTGGGCCCCTTTTTTAAAAATACACAGGCAATCAAGTAAGGTTGCTAACCCCATATTTAGCCATCTAAGGGTGGGATTTTTCAAAAGCATTTAAGTGATAAATCACAGGTCCCAAAGACTTCAGACTGCAAGCCCTGATGGAGTAGTGTAGCCTGGTTGAAGAATTGTAGCTTTCTTGACTTGTGGAGGCTCAATCCATCAGAAAGTGGTGGTGGTGGTGTTTGCAACTATAGCATGGGCTATTTGCCTATCAGCTTTGTGTTTGAGTTGTGGTGTTCTCACAGTAAGGGTGTTAATGCTTGTCCCTTTCCAGCCTAGGTGAGGATTTTAATGTGAAGCTTCTTAGCAGAAGAAATTTCCATGTAAAATCAGAAATTTCACTAATAATTAGGCAATAAATTAAAGAAGCAAATATAAAATACCTGCTTTAGCAATTTAAGACTATAAAGCAGAAGGAAAGAAACTAGCAATATATAAATACGTGTTTAATTTTTTTTAATTGTCTTAAAAAGACATCGGTTTAAACATCCCCCCAACAAACCTTAATTTATCCGCCTTAGTGTTGATACAGAGAATAGATTAAATGTTTTTGAGTAGTTGAATTGTTTACTTATCAAGTGTGTGTGTGAGTGAGAGAGAATCAGTTTGCAAGAAGCAAGCTTGTGACCAATGCTTAGATGGGTGACAAGACACATCTGTTGTTAACTTTAAATCCTCACGTTTGATGAAGTGTAGAGACAGGCCAAATTGTAATTTACATGCTGAACTCACAGTGCGACGGGTTACTGTTGTGGCATGAAACAGCGTAAGAGCGTAAATAAATTTCACGGGATAAAAGAAAGGGCTTGGAGTGGATTGACTCCTATTGTCAGCTTTTACAAAGTGTATGCAGCACAATGTACCACCTGAGCTCAGATCGGCTAAAGGAAATCGTCTTCAGCAAATAAAGCTTTCTTTGGGACTCAGTTTTATTAGATAGGAGATTATTTGGTTTTGAGGGTCACTCTGGAGCAGAGTTTGAATGAACTGAAGTTTCTTTCCAAGATAAACACAGACTCAGTACGGAATATCTGGGTTTACTGTTACACACAGTTGTGTGTTAGGGGCTTGCACCTGGCATTGTAGAGTGAGCATTAAAAGCTTGTGAAGAATTGCTGTGACAGCATTTGGCACATCCTATAGACTGGATTGTTGGGCTGGACTTGGTACTGGCCTTTTGCCAGCAGTTTGTTAAGCTTTTCTTTGCAGCACTACCCAGCACTTAAGCATTTGTTGTTGTGGCAGTGAGGTGTAATTATTTAAAATCTGCATCCTAACAGTCTCTCATAAATTATCCCTGCTTGTTTCTTTACACTTTCAAAAGGTAACAAAATGCCATAATTTGGATAGACAGATTCTACCCCCACCCACATCCCTGTAGTGGCAACTCTAAAAGCAATCTCTCTTCTGATAGTTCTGTAATACCTTCTTTTTCGAATGCTTGTTTGCGTGCATGCCAGCCAAAAGATTTTTGCCTTAGCAGCATCCAGAGGGTCAGCATGGGTGCCCCCTGGAGTCGCTCCTTCATGGTGCCCAATATAGTGCCCTGCCGACTCCCCACCCCTTCAGTTCCATCTCACGACTGATGACGGCTAGCTGGAACATCCCTCGCCCTTAGCTCCAAGCTCTTTGGACACAGGAAATCTGCAGAATGGCAATGTGGTCCTCAATACACACTTTCACGACGCACTATGACATCACACAACAGGCGAGAGATGATGCAGACGAGATGTGCTCCAATCAGTAAATGACTCCGATCCCACCTTCTGAACTTCGGCTTGTGAGTCACCTGATTGGAATGGACAGGAACAAGCACTGGAAGAAGAAAAAAGAGTTACTCACCATCTGGTAACTGTTGCTCTTCGAGATCTGTTGTTCATGTCCATTCCAATACCTACCTGCCCTCCTTACCCCTCTGTCGGAGCAGCCGGCAAGAAGGAACTGAAGGGGTGGGGGTCAGCAGGGCGCAGTATTGGGCATCATGAAGGTGCGACTCTAGAGGTCGCCCAGGCCAACCCTACAGACACTGCTAAGGGCAAAATCTTCCAGCTGGCATGCGCACGGCGTGCACTCACTTGATTGGAATGGACAAGAACAGCACATCTCGAAGAACAACAGTTACCAGAAGGTGAGTAACTATTTTGTCATGACTTCCAAAGAGATCACTGCAGGTTGAGGTTTAAATATAGCACTGTTTTTGTGCTGATTTTCATAAATAAAACCGATCTCCTCTCTTCTATATTAGTCAGGCCTACTGTTTGCGAAGATAGGGAAGGAAGGATGCAAAAGTGTGCTGACTTTTATCCTACTGAGTCTTCTGCTCAAACGTGGAAAGCTGTGTGCAAAAATCTACCAAACACGTGAAACATCAAGAGAGAAATGAGATCAAGTGAAATGTGTGTGAGAACGGCAGTCAAATTCATATCACAGCCACATGGTGCTCGAGTGGTTAGTTGGGAAGTGCAAGAACTCTCAGGCGTAGGTACTGAAACAGATGAAATGCAGTCTTGAAGGAAAGAGGTTTGTAAGTGGTTTGAGGCTTAATGGTATCTTGTGACTGATCTTTGACAGGCAGTAAGAGGGCACTGGTGCTTACCCCTGAACAGAATGAAACAAGGAATTTTTTGCGAAACGAAAAACTGAACTTGGTGATGTTTAAATTCCCCTTCTCTGGGTTTGGGAAGTTGAGTTCTCCCCAGAATAACTTTTTATGGAAGTAGAAACCATCTGACTAGCAGATGACACCTTTACTGTTGCCTGTTGTTAGTTTTCCTACCATAAATCATCTGATCTGGTTCTCTGTTGCTCTAGCACTTCCCAGTATATAGAAGCACTGCTGCTTGCCCAAGAGAAGCTTTCTTGTAGAAGATAGTCTTCTCATGCTAAATCTTTAAGGCTAGATATTTTGAAGCATCAGAACCCAGTTTTTGTTTTTCTGCCATCCTCTCTTCACATTGTGCTCTGCCAAATTAGACTAAGGCCCAGATTTTATAAGGTATTTGGAGTTTCTGCATTAGCATTACAATGTCTTAAGTTTATTTTCAGAAGGGATTTAGGCACTTGGAAGCCAAAATCATACTAACAGTCAATGAGATTTTGATTGTGAAGTGCCTAAATCCTTTTTGAAAATGACTTAGGCTCCTGAATCAGTTAGGCATTGCACTGCTGAGTGTAGAACTAACCCCCCAAATACGTTGTGAAATCTGGGCCTTTATCAGAGTTTCACAAGGGTGGAGGGAGGAGGTCTTCTGGGTGCAGACTGTATACAAGCCAGTCCCCTGGAGACCACCAGTTGTCCATAAGTGCAGAAGAGGCATCTGAAGAACCTTTTTTGTGCTGTGCCTCCAACACCTGCCAATATTGTGTCGTGCTCTCTGACAGATCCTTACTTTTGTCTTATGAAGACTCTGATTCAGGAGATTCCTCTGAGAAGCAGAAAGGATAAAATCTGTTTAGCTCAAGACAGGTGCATCTGTGGAGTGCAGGTGTAACCCTCAGGGCCTAGTTCCTCTGCTAATCTTCATGGAGTGCGGCCTGGGGGGGGATAATCAGCGCTGAGTTCCTCTGCTCACTTGTCTGGATTGCAGCATGGAAGACATGGCTATAGACCTGTGCAGATTCCTGTAGGTGTGCATACACCATCTCCTACTCTTACCCTACAGAGGAAATATGTCCTCCTTAGGGGAGGGAGGGAGGTCAGTGCTCAGAGACTCGTATAGTAAAATATACTAAAAGATCTCCTCAGAAAATAGACTCTTTCAGGCAAGAGTATTCAGAGTATTGTAAACTATGCTTACGGGTTATGAGGACTACATATGCTCTAGCCAAGCTATATATGCATGCATGAGGATAATGTATATCCCTCCTCATGCACCCTGGGAAGGTGTAAGCAGTGGGATAGATGTTTTCCACCATGCTGAAAAGACGAGGAAAGTATCGGGATCTTGTTGTCGTTCACCATGTCCTAATGTCCAAGGTATTGCTTGCCTAATGGAAGGAGAGGCCTCGTGGCGCACCCTTTCTTTTTCTTTCTTTCTTTCTTTCTACCCACCCAGCCCAGCCTCCATTTTTAAGGCCAGAAGGATCCTCAGTGTGCCCCATTTATCACTGCCACAGATAAATTTGGCTACTTTTTCCAGGTGGTCAGGGACTCAGCGTTTCTAACCGGGGGAGATGTTTATCACATACAGGTCCTACAGACAGTCAGGTCCTGACCAGCATCATCTCAATCTTCTCCTTCTAACCCATTAAGAATCATGTATCAGAATCCAGTCCGTCTGAGTTTGCTCTGGAACGGAGCATCTTAATCCAAAGAGAGTGCTCAGAAGAGGGAATATCCATGCTTTTAGCTTCCAGAGATAAATCCATTAAGAGTATATTCAAAGGCCCATTGGTATCGGGACAAAGGTCTCACCTTATGTCTACATTAGTATCATGGATTCTTGAATTTCTACAAGTTGGACTCAGGCTGGGCCTGGCAATTCAGACACTTAAAGGCCAAGTTGCTGCTGTGTCCAGCATTCTTAATGCAGTGGGAAAGTAGTGTATTTCCTCTTGCGCAGATGTCCAGCGTTTTTTGGTTGGTTGGTTGGTTTTTTTGCCGGCAGCATCTCTGCTACATCCTCCTGAAGTGCACAGAATTCTTTCCTGGGATCTTAACCGGGTTCCCAATGCCATTACAGGTTCTCCATTTGAACCACTCCCGAAGGTGTTTCATTACTTTCTAACCATTAAAATGGCCCTTTCGATAGCAGTTGTGTCAGCACACATAGTGTCTGACCTGAAGCTGTTTTTCCTGGAATTTCAGTCAGTATTGCACGTTTCTTAAAGATCAAGTGGGCACTCAGAACAGACACCATGTTCATAGCAAAGATTAATCCCAGGCTTCATAGAGCACAGGAAATGACTTGGAAATTGTCATTCTATCATTCTGCCCAGTTCTGACGCTCCCCATATTGAAACTGTGGCATACTTTGAACATGCACAGAGCTCTCAAAAGAATATCCACCGCAGTGCTCAGTTCAGAAAGGTTCATGTGTTGTTCGTGTTTTCTATTCCAGTGTCAAAAGGAAAGAGAGCTTCAACAATTTCCATTTTCCAAGTAGCTAAGCTAGTGTACCTCAAAGCATAGAAGTCAGAAAGTGTAACTCCATCTTCCAAAATAAGGGGCGCTCATTGAGCTGTGGCAACTTCAGGGGTAGAAAGATCATATGCGTCATATGAGTAAATTTGTGTAGAGCAGCCACCTGGTCATCTGTTCATATGTTCTCCATATTCTCCAAGTTGGACTTCCAGGCATTTACTTCTACTTTCCAGAGAGGGGTGCTCCTTACTGTAGGATTCCAGTAATTATTAGGAAAGGATAACAGTCTTTTTGCATCGGTATGTAACTGTGTATGGTTCCCCCATTCCTCCCCTATGTAAATCCCAATGTCACGGCTCTGTAGACCTTATGAATAAGAGTAGGAAAATTTATCTCTGTTGTCATAAACAGATAGCTAAGGGTTAATGTCTATTTCACCTGCAAAGGGGTAACCAAACACCTGACCAGAGGACCAATCAAGAAACAAGATTTTTCAAATCTCAACGGAGGGAACTTCTGGGTGTGTGTTTTTCTCTCTCTGTTGCACTCGGCTCTGAGAGTGAACTGTCTCTTTCCAAGTTTTCTAATCTTCTGTTTCCAAGTGTAAGTACAAAGGTAGAAGACAATAGGTTTTTATATTGTTTTTGTATTTACGTGTGTAGTTGCTGGAATGTTTTAAATTGGATTTCTTTTTGGATAAGGCTGTTTATTCATTTTTCTTTTAAGCCATTAACCCTGTATATGGTCATCTTGATACAGAGAACATTTTTATGTCTTTTTCTTTCTTTTTATATAAAGCTTTCTTTTTAAAACTCGTTGGATTTTCTTTTCTAGTTGAGGCTCAGGGGGATAGGAATCTCTGTGCTAGGGTTACGGTCTCTCTCAGGGAAAGACAGGGCAGAGTTGCAAAGCTTACCTTTGCAGGGACTCTGACTGAGGGTGAAAAGAAACTGGATCTCTCTGTTTTGCATTTCAAGGAATTGAAATAGGGTGATCGTCCAGAGCCATCCAGGGAGGGGAAGCCTGGGGAGGAAATAAAGAGGAGACAAGGGGAGGGGGTTATTTCCCTTTGTTGTAGACTCAGGGCATCTGAGTATTGGGCTCCCCCAGGGAAGGTTTTGGGGAGACCAGAGTGAGCCAGACACTGGGAATCTGGCTGGTGGCAGCGCTATCAGATCCAAGCTGGTAATTAAGCTTGGAGGGTTCATGCAGGCACTCACATTTTGGACGCTAAGGTTCAGAATTGGGACTTACGCTTATAACATCTGCCTTACCTGAAAATTTTCTTTCTTGGAGTCATGAGATCCACAGATCCAACCTACCCTGAATGGGCTGCTAATTGGGAAAAGCTATGGGATTATTAATTGGCACTGACAGTTTGGTTGTTCATCAGATTCCTTGCTCAGCAGGAGATTTGCTCTGTTTAGTCTTAAGGCTTAATTTTCCTTATGGATATGGAGTGTTTAGAGATTTCCTAGGCTATCATCAGACATGGAGCCCAAACTCTCCTGCATCCATTGCTTCATAGAGCAGAAATCTAGTGTCATCAATCTATTCACCTCATTACTCCAGAAGGGAAAAATTTCAGGTAAGGCACAGATAAATTTTCCAGTTCCTACATGTTGTAGTATCTATTTCAGACATAGAGATTGAGACTGGTCTTTTCCAGTGGTGCCAGGGTTTAAATAAACAACAATAAACAATTTCTTCTTTTGTTCTGTTTTCTGAGCCCCTTCTCCCCCCCACCCCAGTCCTCCAGTAGCTGATACTGGTTATGCTACTTCTAACCACTACACTCCTCTTCCATTGTATGTAATGTTCACTCCTGGGTGAAAAAAAGAATAATCCAATCTTCTCCTGGATAATGCTCAGTCAGTGTTGTTTGTACAGGCAGTGAAGGATCCTTTAGCGCAAATGTATTAATCTGATCTTGCTTTGTTTTCCCATCTATATAATTCACGTGGTTAATCAATGCTTATTTATTCTTAGAGATATATATTTTCAATTTGATGTGTAGCACTTAGCCATACAACTCCATTGGCATAAATGCATCATGGTAATGTACCTCTTGATCATGGCTTTTAAGACTTGCTTTATATATGAAAATTGTGTCATGTAATGATCTGAAACTTTGCCAAAGAGGAGTGACTAAAATGTGAATGATCATGAGTCATTTTTGAAAACAGAACTGTAAAGGATATCTGGGATTACCATCGCCTACTTCAGAGAGCTCCCTTTGGATGAACATAAGTGAAAAACCTGGGATGAGTCAGTTTGAAGATTCATTCCCTCTTATCTCTGCTGTGCACTATTGAAAAACATGTAGCTGCAAACCTCATTCAAATAGGGATGGCTCCAGGAGAGAGAGGCTATTATTTAACACAGATAGGTACTAGATCTGGACTAACCCGAGGTATCTGTCGTAGAGTTGTTGTGTTCGAAGGTTGGGCTGTGAAGTAAAAGGGCGAGGCTACCAGAGAGACCCTTGCCCAGTGCTGCTCATGGACAAGTAGAAATGAAAACAGCACTGGCTGGAGGGAAGGAGCAGATTTAACCTTCTGCCAGTGTTAGTGGTGTTTCTTGCTGGTTAATTCTAGGTAAGGCTACGTTTTAGTCACGGGTATTTGTAGTACAAGTCATGGACAATAAACAAAAATTCACAGGCCTGTGACCTGTCCATGACTTTTGCTAAAAATACCCCTCCCTGACTAAAACTGGGGGAGGGGGGTGTGGGGGGGATTTGGGGGCACCGCAGGTGCTGGGGATGGGGGCACGGGTGGTGGGGCTAGTGCAGTCTCCTTACCCAGCTCCTGTGAAGCAGCCGCCCTAGCTCCATGTGCTCCCTCCGCTCCGTCCCAAGCCAATGGGAGCTGCAGGGGTGATGCCTGGATGCTGGCAGAGGCAGCATGTGAAGCTGAGGGAGAGGAGTCCCTCCTCCCGGTAAACAGCGGCCCTGAGCCCTGATCCCCCACCACACCCAAACTCCTGCTGCTGGGAGGTGAGGGGGCCTGAGACTGCCCCAGCAGCAGCCAGTGCGACTGACCCAGAGGCTGCCCGAGCTGCTCTGGCGGCTCCTGGGCCAGCCGCACAAGTCACAGAAAATCACGGAATCTGTGACCTTTGTGAAAAACATGGAGCTCTACTTAGGTTGCCTAGTACTTTTCCATTTTTTGAAAAACTTCTGCAGCCAAGAAGCTCTGACATTATTTTCAGCAGAGGTTGCATTGTTTACAGTTTGTAGCTGAAGTTAGGTATGTGCATATTCATTATGATAGTCCTTACTTACATGGTCACATGCTATCTTTCCCACAGAGCTCCTGCCTCCTTCAGTGCACAGGAGAGAGGCACAAGGGGACGGAGTTAAGGTTGCCTGAGCAACTATAAATCTGGCATTTCCTAACTTCAGAGTGTTTGTCTTTGCAACCTAAATAACATGTTTAGATGTGATATCCAGTTTAGATTAAGGTATGCAGGGAAGCAACCCATCACTCTGTCTTGTCCTGCAAAGAGCCATGCACACCCAACATGGTGAGTAAGGGTGCGTGTGCTTGTGTGTGTGAGAGAGAATAAATCGATTGTCTGCCATCATGCTGTGTTCCAGGTAGAACTACGAACAGCTGAACTACAGCTACGAGCTGCAGCCGACTGGTATTTCTGCTCCTTTTTATCAGTGTTCTTTCCCGCGCTGTTGTGGGTGTGTGTGTGTTTTCTTTTGTGACTGACATGTAATTTTCTTCTCCGTCCCCCTTTTTCTTTTTAAAGGTAAACCCAACACCTCAGGGTGAGCGAGCACTGCTGAAGATGATGTATTGTCCATATTGTCGAGGCCTAGTTACTGTGAGGCCGTGTTACAACTACTGCTTTAATGTCATGAGAGGCTGTTTAGCCAATCAAGGGGATCTGGACACAGAGTGGAATAACTTTATAGGTGAGACAATGTGGATTATAACTGTGCGTGTAAGTATGTGTCTGGCATGGCGTGTTCCCATTTGCACTGCATTTGTATGTGGTACTGAAGATGCTTCTTGCTTCTTATCTACGTGCAGAAATCTTTATATTCCTGTCAGTGGGTCTGCTAGGTGCCAACATGGAACTTTTACCTCATGACCCTCAATGTGTCTATATCAAAATCATTCTCCAGTTCATACGATTTTCAGAATAAATTTGACCTACAGCATACAAGTAACCTCCTTAGCGCAAAACTGTGTTTTATTGTGTCTTTTATGTCTCTTGAAGGTTACTGAAATAGGTCAACCTTTTTAATAATGGGAGGTAAAAAAAAGGTGCACATATGGCACACACATTTCATCTGGCTAGCACTTCATCTCTGGACCATCACAATTCTACCCATTCTTCTATTTGCTTTGTAGGTGGGTAGCCTGAACCCAACACAGTATCCAAGAAAGCGAAAGTCCTGTCTAATGGCCTCAGAGAATTCTCCACTGCAGTAATGGGGATTGTCTGTGATAGAGGTTTGATACCTCTTAAGACTCTCTGCCCCAAGACACATACATCTTATGCTGCTGACCATTCGCTGGTGTCACACATTGCTCTGCTATTACAACCTTGCAGCTCTTTCATCTGTTTAACAAAAGAACAGCCACAGTGGTCCATCTAGCCCACTATCCTTCAGAGGGAGTGAACAAAACAGGGTACTTTGAGTGATCCATCCACTGTTGTCCAGTCCCAGCTTCTGGCAGTTGGAGGCTTAGGACACCTGGAGCATAGAGTTGTATCCCAGTTATACTTTTGGTCTTCACAACATCCCCTGGCAATGAGTTCCACAGATTTGCTCTGTGTGTGTGTGAAGAAATACTTCCGTTTGTTTTTTTTAAACCTGCTGCCTATTAATTTCATTGGGTGACCCTTGGTTCTTGTGTTTATGTGGAGGAGTAAGTAATACTTCCTTCTTGACTTTCTCCACACCAGTCATGATTTTATAGACTTGTATCATATTCCCCCTTAGTCGTCTCTCAATCTTTTTACTTCTTCCTCATATGGAAGCTGTTCCACACCCCTAATAACTTTGTTGCCCTTCTCTGTACTTTTCCCAATTCTAATGTATCTTTTTTTGGGATGGGGTCATCAGAACCACGTGCAGTGTTCAAGGTGTGGGCATCCCATGGATTCATGTAGTGGCATTAGGATATTTTCTGTCCCTTTCCTAATGGTTCCTAACATTCTGTTAGCTTTTTTGCCTGCTGCTGCACATTGAGTAGATGTTTTCAGAGAACCACTCATAGTGACTTCAAGTTCTCTTTCTTGAGTGGTAACAGCTAATTTAGACCCCATCATATTGGTTATATAGTTGGGATTTTTTCCCCAACATGCATTACTTTGCACATATCAACCCTAAAATTTAATCTGCCATTTTGTTGGTCAGTCATCCAGTTTGGTGAGATCTCTTCGTGACTCTCGTCAGCCAGCTTTGGATTTAACTATCTTTGGCAATTGTGTCGTCTGCAAATTTTGCCACTTCGCTGCTTAACCCGTTTTCCAGATTATTTATGAATATGTAGAACAGCACTGGTCCCAGCACAGATCCTTGGGGGACCCTGCTGTATACATCTCTCCATTGTGAAAATTGACCATTTATTCCTCTCCTTTCCAATGTCTCCTAAATTATCTCTAGCACAAGAAAATGATGTAATACTTGTGCTTTTATAACATATGTAGAGGTTGGGATAAATGAATGACCAGGTTAGACAAGAACTGGCATTAAACATCCTCTGTAATAGCGTGTTTTGCACCTGCATTTCCTTTCTCTATCTACACAATAAAGGCAACAGATTTTTTTAAAAATACAATAAGATCTGTAAGAATATAGCAAAGCTCTTTAAATACTAGGAAGAAAAGCTCTAACAAGAGGACAAAGTTCCAAAGTTAGTTTCTAACCGTGGGAATCCCCACATTACAGCCAAATGCATTGCCAGCAAGTCACAGATGCACACTAGTGGATGCAGATGTGATAGAGAGCATGGAAACCGTTCATGTGTCTGAAGTGCAGAACCTTAGATTCACTTTGGAAACGGTTAGGAATTGTAGAGTCTGTGCAGAATGTAACTCTGTGATCATCGCTTTGAATTTGCTCTCAGATCAATGGAGGGAGGTACCAATCCTACAATATCTCACAGCTGCTGAAATCACTGTAGTTAATCTGTCCTCTCAAGAGCTAGTAGCTGGATCAATGGAAGAAATCTTCTGCCAGCCTAGCAGCTATTTTTTCATTCCACTGAGCAACATAGCTAGTTTTAGGCCTTCGACATTTTGTTAGTCAGGCATATACAGAATGCTTAAAACATCAGCTGGAGTATTGTGTCCAGTTCTGGGCACCGTATTTCAAGAAAGATGTGGAGAAATTGGAGAGAGTCCAGAGAAGAGCAACAAGAGAGACTTAAAGGTCTAGAGAACATGTCCTATGAAGGAAGGCTGAAAGAATTTGGTTTGTTTAGTATGGAAAAAAGAAGACTGAGAGGGGACATGATAGCAGTTTTCAGGTATCTGAAAGGGTGTCATCAGGAGGTGGGAGAAAACTTGTTCATCTTAGCCTCTAATGATAGAACAAGAAGCAATGGGCTTAAACTCCCACAAGGGAGGTTTAGGTTGGACATTAGGAAAAAGTTCCTAACTGTCAGGGTGGTTGGACACTGGAATAAATTGCTGAGGGAGGTTGCGGAATCTCCATCTGTGGAGATATTTTAAGAGTAGGTTAGATAAATGTCTATCAGGGATGGTCTAGACAGTATTTGATCCTGCCATGAGGGCAGGGGACTGGACTTGATGACCTCTCGAGGTCCCTTCCCATCCTAGAATCTGTGAATCTATGAGAACCCGAGAGCAGAGGGTGCCATTGAAACCTTGAGAAGATAAGGATTCATACCCACCGCTGGATCCACACCAGACTGGCTTCCACCCTCTCCGCTGCATGGAAACCATTCTTTACCAGTCTCAAGTGATCTTTTCCTGGCTCAGACTCAAGCCCTTGGTTCCATCCTCGTCTCCCTTGACCTTCTGCTGTCTAGGATACTGGCAATCACGCCTTCCTCCAGGAGCCACTGCCATCCTTTTGTCCTACAATCCGTGTACATGGTGTGCCCAAGCCCCGTTTCACTTCCTGTCTGTCCTTGCTGCTAAATCAGCCATCCACACACTGACTCAAGCCAGCTTGTGCAACCTCCCCATCTCTGATATATTTGACTCAAACCCGCTTCCTCTCCATTTCATTCAGGTTGCTGCTGGTAGAATAGTCTCTGTGGCCTGTTGTCACAGCCTTGTCATCGTTGTCCTCCCCCGGATTTTGAGTCATTTTTCTGGCTGTCGGTCACGTTGTGTGTCACGGTAAAACAGCTTGGGCCAGATCCTCAGCTGGTGTAAATTGGCCTAACACTAGCCATGTCAGTGGAGTGACGCTAATAAACTGGCCCTTTGATTTGCCTCCAACGCCCTTTCCCATGCAACCTCTCTTGTATTTGACTTGGTCCGTTTTCCCAGCACCCTCAGTGCCCCTTGATCTCCTTCTCTCTGCAATAGGTGCATATGGCTTTCTCCATGCTGTCCCTTTAACTTGGGGTACCATCCTCAAACCAGTTCATCAAGCCATTATCCCTCCTAAAGCTTTAGTTCTGCCATGAAGTCTGTAGGAATAGCGGGTTGGTGGAGGTGAGGTATTGGTTAGAGTCTCTGTTAAGTACAGGAGCTTCACACTAGGCCCGTAGACCCACATCTTCCATTAAAATGCACACATGCCTTACGTGGTAACTATGCAAAGTTATTACTGTTCCCCAGTCCCTCCTGTTCCTTGCGTCTCCGTCTTGTTTATCGACCCTTGCTAGTAGTGATACCAAACTTGAGTTTGACATTTTAATTTTCAGTCTGGAGTGGGACCAAATTCTCTCTCTGTGAGGTGCCTGGCATGTTTTGGGGTGCTCAGTAAGTGATGATACTTAAGAATAAGGTGAAGAAAACGTTTTAAAGGAGTCTTGATGTGTCTGTAAAAGGATCCTTCAGGCGCAGCTCTCTCTTTTCATGCAATGTGTGCTGATGGCGCGCAAATGGTGCTTGAGTGCCATTGACAAGACAGTGGTGCATTTACATGCAGTAATAGCACATTTTTAAAAGTATTTGGCTCGTAAAGGTTTTCCACTCTTTAAATTGCACGTTTGAAAAAAGGAATTGCTGATAATTACCATATTTTAAGCTAGAGTTTGATGCGCGCGCGCGCGCACACACACACACACACGTTACTTGTCTACATTAACAATGCGTGTGCATAATATTTTCAGATGAAAATTTTGCCTGTTCATTCCGTGGAGGAAGCTAATTACCACTTTAACACTGTTTGAAAGTGCAGCACTAAATTAGGCTTTCGAGAGATCCTCTAGAATACTGACTTTCACACGCGCTCACACAGATGTGAATATTAAGTATTTCAGCCCCAGTAGTAGCTGAAATGGCTTGAAGAGTGGAAGACTTGCAGAGGTCTAGTCCAAGTAGGAAAGAGGAATTCCATGAAAGGGAAGGCATAATGCTAGAAAGCAGACAAAAGAGGAAGCAGCTAATTGCTGCAGGTTATATGCAAGTGAAAATGAAACTTGGGGAGAGCCATCTACACAGTGATGTTCAGTAATTGTGTACAGAAATGAAGATTATTAAACAAGACAAAATAAATAAACATTTGCCAGGAGGAAGGGTGGCACAATTCTCTAAATGTTTTCTCCCCAGAATGTCATCTGCCTGCTCGTTACTTAGGTATTCAGTGCTATACTTGGAAATATATATTTGCTGGCCACACTGGGTGCTAGTTACTTTTTTACGTTGTTTGCTTATTTTTGCCTGGAACATAGGAATTGAGAATGTTAAGATGTGCTTTCTGTCGAAGTTTCTAAAAAAACCCCCAAAACCTCCATGTGCTTCACTTCAAGTGCATGAGGAAATGAAGTCACTTAAGTGTAGCATGTGTGTAAGTCTGTGCAGGATGGGGCCTGAGATTTGTAAACTCTTCAAGGCAGAGAATTTTTCTCTTTTATGTCTATGAAGCACCATGCAAAAGTTGTAACATGTTCAATAATGTTTTAATTGTCATCCCCACTGCTAATTAACTATAAATCATGTCACCAGTTTTGAAATGTGTTCTTGACACAGTTATACAGGGCATGCTTTGTTTCAAATGAGCTATTGGAAAACTCCCCTATGAATGAACAATGTTAATCTCCAGTGCCTTTTCATGATTTTTTCACAGGGGTTTAATCTACTCTAAGATTGTAGAATTCAGTCTCCATATACATCTCTCTACTATTTTGTGTGAAAGGAATTTGTTCCTTTTTTAAATGATTGCTGCTAATGAATTGTCAAGGTTTCCCTGCCCTTAAATCAAATCTTGGAGTTAAGTCTGAAAACTGCCTTTTTGTTCTCTGAGTGAGACCCTGAAGCTGAAGATGTGAGTTTCTGATTATTGGTGGCACAATGCACAAGAATTACTTTCCTTAGTGAGATCGAGTTGCTTTGTTGCTGAGGATCGTCTCAATGCCAGACGCGAGGACAAATGTATGCAGGAGGAAAATGCTCTTCAAAGGACGGAACTATATATTTTTCAAACCCACTTCTGTCTTCCCAAAGTTTTTTGTTGTCCTCGGTGCGTTCGTAACAAATGAATAGAGCTGGAGTAAGTTTTTCATTGTGCCAAACTTTTTGTGAGACAGATCAGGCGCTCTGAACCACCTTGCAGTCATTTGTACAAATATCAATAATTTTGAACCTGAAACTTCGGGGGAAAACTTTTTCAGGAGGCATGTTGCAATAAGACGACAAATTATGCTTAGGTGCAGCTTGCTCCCCATCACATCGTGTAGCAGTGCTAACATTAGCTTGAATCATAGCCAACCTTATTAATGTCAACTGTTGCTGCCAGAGGGACTTTATTGTTAGTTATGATTGCTGGTGGGTACACCAGCCAGTTCCTGGCAGGAGGTAGGAGCCAGTCGGATATCTCCCAAATAAAAACTGTGGCCTAGATGCTTTTTTCTTTTTTTTTTTTTTTAATGAAAGTTTATTTTCATTTAGTGCTTCTTGTCAGCAGCCATCACTGCTGCTGAAGAGCTACAGTTGAATATATTCTCCAGGGCCAATTATTACTTTCCTTATCTTTTATAGCCAGCTTTGGCAGCTCTGCTGGAGGCCTAATGCATTTTCTATATCAGCAGTCAAAGCAGAGACTGCATTCTTTAGCTGTGGTACATGTAACGCCATGGCACCATGAGTAACAAAGACCCCAATTCGCTCTACATTCCCATGCTCTTGTGTATGGCCGGCCCAGCTCAAAGTTTACAAAGACGCCAAACAGCCAGAAGAATTAGGGTTTATGTTTCCTTTCAGTCTTTCACAAACACTTTATTGATCTGAGGCCTTTCCTGGCCATTCGGGGTATTAAGTAGTTACAAAATGGAAGATTTTTCTTGTTAAAAACTATACATTTTGTGTGTTTATCATCTGTCTATTCATAATAATTTTATTTGAAATGAGCGGCTTCTTCCAAACTATGATGGGATGTTCTTTATGTATGTAAAAACCCCCAAAAGCTTTGACAATGATGAACACATTTAAGTTGTGCTCCACTTGTTTACAAAAGTCTCTATTTTCTAGCACATCAAAAGCATTTTTCTCTCCTCTGGCACAATGGTATATTCATGCTAGCAGTCATTACTCAGATTTGAAGCATCACTTATTGGAGGCCACCACAATACAGTCTAAGACTCTTTATTTCATTTGTTACTACTATATATGCGCGTTTAGTGGAGACCTGTTTGTAGTCCCTGGTGGTTAAATTCCAGCCACACCGTTGCAGCAGCTTTGTCATTAATGCTGCTGCTGTTTGTGCTAGTGTGGTTCCTATAGATTGTAACTTTCATTAGATTTTGGTTCTTTAAATATTGGCATCTTGGCTTAATTGAGAGAAAGCATATACTCAGTGATGCCGTGACTCTCAAGGTTGATATTAATTGTGGTCTAAATTAATTATGCGCTCTGAAGTATTATAATCTTTTTTTGATAATTTTTGAGATGTGATTGCTAACGCCTGATCAGTCAGCCAGCCCACAGAAAATACTTTTAAATACTGATTTGCATTTTTAATAAGTGGGTTTATCTCATCAGTATGCTGCTGCTGCATAGGGTATACTGGTGTTTTTAAATGTACAGGTAGCTTAATTCTAGTTTGCATTTTTATTGGTATATTTTAATTTAGCTGAAAATTAATTGAGTGTCAGGGCAAAGCCAAAAATAAATCTATGTTAAATGGAGTCTCTTTATAAACATATATAAATCCACAGGAATATTCCGCTTCTGATGGTGGAATGAGTATCACGCAAAATACTTGAATTCAGCAGATTTGAGTTCTTTGAATGAGAAAATATCTCCATTTCCACTTCCTGGAGCTGAGCAGGCACATCATCAGAATTAAGAGGGAACCCATTCACGGATTTTTACAGCCAGAAGGGACCATTATGATTATCATGTAGTCTGACCTTCTGCGTGACCCAGGCCTTAGGATTATGAGAATTAAAAACCAAAAACAAATGAAAAATTGCAAGTTTGTTGCTGTATCCTGACAAAATGAGGAGGGAGTTAACTATAGTTTGGCTAGGAGATAACTGTTCGGTAACATCTTCAAATATTTGAATGGAGTAAACACCAAGAAAGGAGATTAGTAATTAAGAATAGTATAATAGGGCATACCCGTTACAGGGGGAAGTAACGAGAGCATTCAAACGGAACATTACAAAAGTTTCTTGCTAATATTCCCAAAGGAAGTGGTGGAAGCCCCATAGCTTGGCACAGTTAGTGCTACATTTGACTAGTAAATGTACAGTAGGGAATGGTCCTAGAGTGGGAGGAAAACTGGTTTGATGGTTGCCATAGATCTTTTCTATCTCCTCACTCATAAGTGAAATGTCAAAGTTAATTTTTAGTCTAAAGCCTTTAGTGATGGTTTCATGCAGTTTCACTGTTCAACCTTTGCTGTCTGCATAATGCTATTGAGTGTAACTTTTTGATTTTTTTTTCAGATATGAAAAGTTCTCTTTAATATCAAAAAAAAAAAACTTTAGTGCTGTAGATTTTAATCACCATCTCCTTTGCTTTCTTCATTCATAGTAAATATAACGAAGCTGATATTTTTCTTTCTGTCTTAACTGTGGAGATATTTTAAAAAGATACAATGGAGCCCTGTTTAAAATAGAAGTACTTGTAATATCCTCTCTATAAGTGGAGGTTAGTTCTAATGGCTATTTGCAGATCGAATTCAAGGAAATTATGATGTTTATTCTCCCTCATTAAACATAGTTTTTGCTGTATACAGGTTTATTGTAACTGGTCCAACAAGCTTCTATCTCAGTCCCTTTTCTAGCTGGAATAACTAAAACCCAGAAGTAGAACATCTTTTTTTTTAAAGATGCCTACCATGCAGCGGTAGAATTTCAATGGCTAATTTTTGCACTTATGTGGCGTGGCCTATTGTCCTTGCCTAGGCCTTCTGCTTTGTCAGACAAGGTGGGTCTCTAATCCTTGACAGCAGCTGACAAATTGAGTCAAGTGATACCTGTTATAAAAGATCTCGTGACAGAGAGCAAAACATTCATTTGAAGTTTCAAAATGCAACTAGCGGTTGGTTTATTAAGAGTGTTACACTAAAGATGCCTGAGAAAGGTATGTGAGATTTTCTTTCACTTTGGAGTAGGATTTAAGTGGGCTGCTTAAAGCAGAGTAAACCTAGTCTGCTCTGTGCTGTTGTGCCATATTTGAAGTCCCTCCAAGATGTTAAAACACTTCACATCTCTTTTTCTGTATTAGATTCTATGTTGATGGTGGCTGAGAGGCTAGAGGGTCCTTTTAACATTGAGTCAGTCATGGACCCAATCGATGTGAAAATTTCGGATGCAATCATGAACATGCAGGAGAACAGCGTGCAAGTGTCTCAAAAGGTATATCAGCACTAAAAAACAGAACTTTCTTTTTAGCTTTTTTTTCTTTTTAATTCCTCCACTATTTATATTTATCTCCTCCTATTAAAATAACTGTCTGAGGCAAGTCTACACTACAGAATTAAGTCGACCTGAGTTACGTCGGTGCACAGCCACTGCCGTCATTAAATCGCTTTTGCGTCTCCACGCTATGCTCCATGTGTTGGCAGGTGCGTGGCCTCCCCAGGAGCGCTTGCACTGAATTAACTGTCAGCATGGAGCATTGTGGGACAGCTTCTGAAAGGCAGCAACAGTCGATGTAAGCAACACAGTGTCTACACTGGCACTGCCTCAACCTAACTACTTCAACCTAAGATCCACGCTTCTCATGGAGGTGGAGTTATTACATCAGGGTAGTGGGTGAGTTACATCAGGGGAGCTACATTTTGGTGTAGACATTTACAGAGTTAGGTCAATGTAAGCTGCCTTACATCAACCTAACTATAGTGTAGACCAGGCCTTAGCTGCAATTCATGTGTATTTTAGTGCTGTTTTATCATCTCTGTCCGGGGAAAGAATATTTGGATAGGAATTCTGAGGGGTGGTAAATGTCTGGTGTGAAATCCGTCCTCTAAAGCGACTTAATCAAATCACCTAGGTTTTCCAAGGATGCGGACAACCTAAAACACTGACACAGGGCCGGGCCTCTCGCTCAGTCTCTGAAAGTGGCTTCAGTGCTCGCTTTAGACCCTACAACCCAGAGGAGCGGCCAACTACAGCTGCTGGCACGAGTTTGGATAGACTGGTGAGTGCCCATTGACCTGTCTCACTAATGCAGAACAAGGCTGTTCATAATAAACGTGCTTTGTCACCCTCGCAGCTAGATTTGGCAAGCTTAAAAGGCAGATTGTGTAGGTGAGCGGCTCAAGTAAATTGAGAGTGGGGGCGTGCGTGCATGCGCCCCAGTCTGTATCTTTGCCAGTCCATAATCTGATAGTCTTTTTAAAAGTAGTTGAGGAAACTTGCAACTTTCTTTAAAGGGTGTAATCTACTTACCATGCTAGACATGAGCTAGCTCAGCACTTGTATTTCAGGTAAGTGCCTCTCTTAGTGGTTTCACATATGAATAATGCAGTGTTTGAAAATCTGTTTTTAATTTTGCATTTAAAAACTCCCCAGAGGTCATTGATTCTGATGAAACTCCATTGATTTGCACTAGCTCGGGATCTGGCCTAAACCTGTCTCTTGTGATACAAATCCATTTTCAGCTTTACTTTTGAGAAATAAATTTGGTTCACGCTGATATTCTATACGTGTTCCCTTTTTAATGTAGGTTACTGATGTGAAGGAAAAACTGAAGCAAGCCAAAAAGTTTTGGTCATCTCTCCCTGGCAATATCTGTAATGATGAGAAGATGGCTGCCGGGCGTGTCATTGAGGATGAGTGTTGGAACGGAAGTGCCAAGAGCAGGTCTGGATAAGCTTAACTGAGCTAACTTCCTTCGTGTCTGACCTTGTAATTCAGACCTTCAGAGCCTGTCTGGTTGTGGGTTGGCTATTTATCTAGCTCAGGGTCTTATGTGGTGCCTGTTGCCAGAATATTGGAGTGCCTCTCACTCTTGAATGTATTTATCTTCACAACCTTCTGTGAGGTAGGATGGTGCCATTTTATAGCTGGCAACTGAGGCACAGTCTCTCTGAGGAAAATGTTTTCAAAATTTCCTTAGCAACTTAGTTCCACTGAAAGTCAATAAGATTTAAGCACCCTAGTTGCTTTAAAAAACGTTTTTTGTACCTAAATGACTTGATCAGGGTCATGCAAAGTCTATGGCAGAGATGGCAATTGAACCCAGGTGTCTCAAGTCATAGGGTAATGCCCTATTCACAGGACCACCCTGATTCGCATCTGGCTGACCTCTAGATTCCTGCTGTTCATCCAGGTTCAGGGGTGTTGGGTCTGTTCCAGGGGTCATGGAACACTTCTGGCAGGTAGGCCAAGGTGGGATTGCTGCTGAGAATCAAACCTGACAGAAACCCGCGATGATGCCCAGCATGTTTTTCTTAAGTGACATGTCTCCTCTAGGGTTGGGAACCTTCATGAGGGTTATTGTAGGAACAGAAATCAGAGGGCAGGAAAGAGAGACAAGTGAATTTGGATGGCGCTAGCAGTGTGTTAGGTCTGACCTTACACTCCTGAGGTTAGCAGAAGAACCAGCTGAAATTTTTCTCACACTTTTTTTTAAGTGACTTCTCTTTTTGAAAAGAGAATTTTGGGGAAATTATCAGCATGGTAGAAATGTTTTGTCTTTTCCCTCAGAACTTTCCCTAATTTTGTAATTGACTTTTTTGAAATCCCATATCAAAGCATTTTGTTTATGAAACCTCAAGCAAAAGAACGTTTTTTTTTAAAAACGAAGGAAAAAGTTGCTGACAGTTTTGTGGAAAAAGGACCAATTTTGACTCCTGTGAAATGAAAACAGCTTTGAAATGTTTATGGAATGGTTATTGGGGTTTGTTTTAGCTTTTCCCCCAACCAATGGGAGTTTTGCAATCTACTCCTATGAAAGCAGGAACAGGCCCTTTATGCATAATTTAAATTTCACGGACCTCTAAAACTATGCTTCCCTGCGTTTTGGGTCGTCTTCTCAATAAATAGCATCAGTATCTGCCTCTGCTGGTAGCTTATCCCAGGCATTTGATGCCATCAATCCTCTACTCACCAGGGAAACCTTCTAACTCAAGGGTAGGCAAACTACAGCGCAGGGCTGCATCTGGCCCTCCAGACATTTTAATCTGGCCCTTGAGCTCCTGACGGGAAGCGGAGTCCGGGGCTTGTCATGCTCCAGATGGGGAATGGGGTCCAGGGTTTGCTTTGCTCTGCGTGGCTCCCAAAAACAGTGGCATGTTCCCTCCTCTGGCTCCTATGTATAGGGGTAGCTAAGAGGTTCTGCACAGTGCCCCAGCAGCTCCCATTGGCTGGGAACCATGGCCAATGGGAGCTGAAGGGGTGGTGCCTGTGGACAGGGCAATATGCAGAGCCACCTGGCCACACCTCTGCATAAGAGCTGGAGGGGGGACATGCTGCTGCTTCTGGGAGCTGCTTGAGGTAAGATGTGCCCATGCCTATACTAAGTAACCATGTGATGTCACTGTATCTCCATCTTCATCACCCCAATGCCTCCCTGTTTATTATCACAGATTCACAAATTATTAGGGTTGGAAGGGACCTCAGAAGATCATCTAGTCCCAACCCCCTGCTCAAAGCAGGACCAATCCCTAAATGGCCCCCTCAAGGATTGAACTCACAACCTTGGGTTTAGCAGGCCAATGCTCAAACCACTGAGCTATCCCTCCCCCCTACTCAGCGCCACTCAGGGCCTGCATCTGTGACCCCTTCCCTTCCTGCACCCCAGCCCCCTTCTCCAGCCCTGATTCCCCCTCCAAAACCCTCAGTCCCAGCCCGGAGCATCCTTCTGCACCCTCATCCCCAGCCTCACCCCAGAGTTCGAACCCGAGCCAGAGTCCTCCCCTTCCTTCCCCCCACCATGCCCCTGCCCCAGCCCAGAGCCGCCTCCTGCACCCTGAACTCCTCATTTCTAGCCCCACTCCAGAGCCCGCACCCCCTCCCACACTCCAATCCCCAGTTTCGTGAGCAAAGGCCCACCTTACAATTTCCATACCCAGATGTGGCCCTAGGGCCAAAAAGTTTCCCACCCCTGTTCTGACTTGTCACTGGTGAGTAGGCCAGTGTAGCATCTGAAAGAGATGGCGTTTTTGCTGCATCAGCTGAGGAGGAGGGGGCATGTTGGGGGGGGCACTGCTCGCCCCAGCTAGGGGGAGTAGAGGATTTCCCCCTCCCCCCGTTTGCACCCCCTGTATTCTATACCCTTAATATGTGGATGTTTCAAATCCTGTGTCACTATCCTCCGGTACAGCACTGCTCTGAAAGGCTGGAACGATCAATAAACTCTCTCGCTTAAATCTCCCTCCAGATTTTCTCAGAACATCTAACCACAACAATGATAGTAAACCCTGAACATCAAAGCCCAAATTCAGGACAGTGCTTAAGCACACACTTAAAATCCATTCCGAACAGCACTTAAGTACAGCTCTTAATTTTAGGCATGTGGTTAAGTCGAATTGACTGGCCTCCCATGTTCACAGTCTATAGGCAATGGAACATTTACTGTAGTGGCAGTCAAGCAAGTGCCTAAAGTTAAGCACATGCTGCTGTTCCTGAATAAGGATGCTCTCCTGAATCAGGATCTACCTTGTGATAATTACAAACATGAATAAATAATCATCAACCAAATTAGATTTAAAAAGTTACTTTTCTCAGATTCTTCACTTCTGTTTTGATTTAAAGTAACCAGTCTCTCTTAGCATTGGCTCTAGACTCCTAAATAAGCTGTATAGTCGTCCTTCTCTTTAGGTGAGGATTCTCATGCAAATCATAAATTCTAATTCTATTGATGCTAATTCTGCACTTTTAAAAACAAAAGATCTAGAGTGCATCTCTGCTGTACATCGTCATGCTCCCAACCAGAGTGTTCCCTCTAGCCACTTGTTAGACTGATTCTGGCCGCCCCAGTGCTTGGGAAAGACTAATATAAATTCTTCTCCAATCTCGCCCTTTAAAATGAATAAGTAATATTGTTTCACGACATCTGATCTTACAAATCTGATTACATGCGTCATCTTTCTGCTAGAGTTGAGTAAGTTGGATGTTCGGTCCTTCAGTCACTACATCTCTGTTGATCTCCCCTATAAATCACTAATACTTTGTTTACTGAGGAAACCGAAGTCTTAGCTTTCATATCCTGAGAAATAACACTCATGCAGGCAAATTCTGATCTCAGTTACACTAGTGCAAATGCAGAGTAACAGTTTGCCTTTGATCCACACTGACACTGAGCTCAGACTTTTGCTGATGTGTCATACAGCCATGAAGATGATCATGGAGAGACTCTTCATTGCCCAAAATGATGGAAAATCCTTTTCTGTCCTCACAAGCCATTTTACTGCAGGGAGGCCTAGTCTTTCTCTTTTTATACAGGAAGGAAAATGCTGTTTCTCCAAAATCCTGAGTGAAAGCAGGCCTATATTCAAAGGGTGTAAGAAGAGAACGCTCTGAACATCTTAAAACACTTTATAACACAATGTGCATCTTTATAATGGAAAGTTTTCCTTTTTAGGTATATCTTTGCAGTGACCGGAAATGGGTTAGCCAATCAGGTGAATAATCCTGAGGTAGAAGTTGACATTACAAAACCGGATATGGTGATTCGTCAGCAAATCATGGCCCTTCGGGTGATGACCAATAAAATGAAGAATGCTTACAATGGAAATGATGTTGACTTCCTTGATATAAGTACGTGTGGGTTTTAACCGAGTTGTTTCTACAGAGGGAGCGGATTACATTTCAGATGAGCTACTGAGAATATAAGTGTATGGGGGCAGGGAATGAAGCCCATGCAATACTATTTCAATCTGAACTTCCCTAATACTTCGAATCCATCCCTCTCCAGGACAGCGCTTAAACCCAGGCTTAATTTTTGGGGGTGTTTGTTTCAGTGGCTGGAGTCCCATGCTTATGTTCCATAGGCACTAGAGCATTTCACAGTTGAAGCAAGTGCCTAAAATTAAACACATGGGGGAAGGAGTCACTGGCCTTGGCGTTTCTGCTCTTTGGGGTTGGAGTTCTGGTTCAGGGCCTTTGAAAGGAATACAAGCCAAATCTGTTTGTTTCTTATAGGTGATGAAAGCAGCGGGGAAGGAAGTGGAAGTGGCTGTGAATTTCAGCAATGTTCTCCCGAGTTTGAGTTCAATGTAACCGAAGTTACTGGGAAAACTAACAAGATTGATAAAAACACAAACACTTCTGCTGCTGCCAGTATTGGTCTGTCACAAGCAGCCTTGTTCTTCAGCATCTTATTCTTGGCCATGCAAAGACAATGGAGATAACTGTGCGACTTAGGGGGGAAAAGACTTTATCATCAGAATTAAAAGGCACCTGTTTTCACTTTTATACCATCTAGTGACTTTGCTTTTTAAGTTAATGGACAACAGTGTACAGTTTTTACTATGTGGCCACTGGGTTTAAAGTATTGATTTTTTTTTTCCACTTGCTGTTCTGGAAATAACGCTGACGTGGACTGTTAGTTTGTCCTGTTCATGAGAATCCATGTTAACGGTGGCTAACGAAGTGTATATACAGACCTGTAGTTAGCTATGCATTTGTGTTATCATCACTTGCCTTTTTAAAAATTTTTATTTTACCACATTTCTTACAAGAAAAACAGGGTCTTATCTCGGCATGTAACAAGTATGTGTTTCTGAAATATGAACTATCTGTACAAAAGCAAGTTTTATTTATCGTGTTATGTTACGGGGGAAAATTAATAACCCAACAAGCAAAAGCTACGTTTCATGTAATTAACTTCCCATTTATTCATGTTATGTTAGTTGTCTTATCTGGAGAGAAGTGGAGGTAATTTGTCTTTATTCAATAGAACAGAATGTGAAGGCATAATTGGTCTATAAACCATATGCCCTATTTGCATAAAGCATTAATACCAGGAGCAGGTTATACTTCCTTTACAGGGTGTTTGGTTAAATTGGAAGGGACTGCAGGGAATTCCAGTTTCACATAAGCTAAGAAGAGCTGTCAGTTGTTCCCCACGGCCCTGGCGATTAGCTATAAACCCCTTACACAGACTCTTCAGTAGGGAGTGTTCAGTCGGATGCAATTCATGTTGTTGCTGATGCCAATGCCAACAAGTGTTCTGTCTGCAAATGTGTTTAGTTGGACGTTGAGAGTGTTTAGGGATCTTTTTTATATAAGGTGCGTTTATGTGAGAGTTCATTTCCCTCTGATCAGAAGGTCAAGGGTTAACACTGGCCAAGTAGCGTGGCAGTAGCACATTGCATCTGACAGACCTGAGTTTAGGAATGGAATTGGATGGGTGGGCCTGGCAGATTCCACCTGATAGGAGGGTCCCATACAGTCACTTCAGAGGATTGGCAGAGATCACACAATTCTGCTGGCCAAGGCACCAAGTGACCATCGTGTTGGCTGTGCAGGAAGTCCCACCTTTCCACGTTCCCAGCTGGAACGGTTTTGTGGTAAGTGACAACTCATAAATAAAAGAAATATATATTTTTAAAAGGAATGAAATCACTTTAAAAGTTGCTAAAAGTCTGCAGAAAGACTAAAAATTATTCTGCAAATCTCTTCCTGCTTTTGGACAGCCATTAGAATCTGGCTGGATGCTTCTAGCCATGAGAATAATCTACAGAGAGAGGGTTTTGTTATATTCCTGCCTTGTGTTGCAAGGATAATTTTCTATTTTTATATTGAAACATTAACTACTTGTTAGCTCAGGGTCAGCATTTTATTCAACTTTATTTTCACACCAAATTTCTGCAATACTATAAAGATCGAATATTCTTGGCTGACATGAACAATCCTGGAAGCTTAATTTTACTAGAAGTAGCCAGTTATTTATTAAAACATGATGTTAGTAGAATATGCACATTCTGGCTATATTTTTTCTTTAGAAAACAAATCACGGAAGCATAGAATTGAAAAGGTTATAAATTTATGTGTGGGAAAAAATGGATTGTAAATAGCTACGTTGCCTTTTGAGGAATTGGAAAACGTGCTGATACTTAGAAACTACCTCAGTTCTGAGGAATTTCCTTTCTAACTTTGAGTGCTGTTACATGTACTTGGTAGAAATGAATCTGGTCTCCAATATGTAGCTAAAAGAGTTATCCCCATAGACCTTGTTAGATTGTTTTTAATTTAGAGCATTGAACGAAGGCCAGCTGTTTTCTTTCAGCTAAGTTCCCGAACAAAGTGAATTTCTGAATTAAATATTGCTGATGGTTTCCATGACTTTTACTGATTTGTTTGGTTTCATGGCATTTGTTCTGTTGCCCTTTATTATTTAAATGGTCATATCCATTTGAATTTTAATTATGGAATAAACAGACCTGAGAGACACTACCATTGTAAATCTTTCACAGTAAGGTCTGACTGGATAACCCTTCTGGCTTATACCCAGCTGGCAGATCAGAAAATTAAACTAAGAAAAAAATTAAATTCTTTCAGAGAATGAGATGGAACAAAAGCCCTTGTATTCAGAACAGCTGACTTTTCCAAGATCTCAGGTTTTGGCATACAAGTGTTCATATGTAAGAAAGTTACTTGTAAATTCTCCTGCTTTTGAACAGTTTGCCTACTATGTACCTAACACAGAAAAAATGTTTCTGAATTGATATTTATCATTTTACAACTAATTGCTTACTAATTATTATTCATTAGTTTTGTAAAAGCGAACAATGCAAAGAACTGACATGAGTTTTAAACTTGTCTAGTGACTGATTTTGTTAACAAACCTCCACTATATAAAAGGACAAATTGTCATCTGGAGCCACAGAAACCAGAGTAAATGTAACTGTAGAATGATAGAAAGTTGTATTTCTGCTTTGATTTTGTGTTGCGTGTGGAATCGGTTTACAGCCCTAGGTACAAATTCAGAAGGCCTCTTAATGTGTAGATATACAAATTGAGAGACCGCTAGCAACAGAAGACACTTGTTTTCCGTTTGTCCCAATTATTTTTATGTAAACATTAGGGCCTTTAAAACATAGCTTGAGTTTTTAAAAATAAATTCTCACCTCCACAATAATCAACTTCAAATTTTAACCATTGGAACAACTTATCTAGATATGTGGTAGAGTCTCAGTTACTCGAAGTATTTGGCTCAAGATTCTATAGTTTTCTAAAAGGTCTGCTTTAGCTCGAACAGAAATTATGGGCTTGATGCCGAAATTGGCGGGTGAGGTTCTATGACGTGTTATGCAGGAGGTTAGACTTCTGGCCTTAAGATGTTTGAGAAATGGAAAAGTGATACTGTGTGATGGCATCCTTTTGAATGAAACATGCATTCAAAATCCTCTTTGTTTCTCCCGGCTTTTTAAGGCAGCTCCCATCGTTACATTTATTAAAGTAATATGGAAAAAGACAAAATCACTGGCTAATTTGAGAATCATTTTGTATTGTGATAACCAGTCTGTCATTTAGTGACAAACAGCAAAAGCTGCTAATAGAGTCCCTTCTGTTCTTTGATAAGGTGACCACAGGGTTTGTTGCAATTTACACCTCTTCTGGTGCTCCAGAATCAAAGCTCTCTTTTAAAAACTGAAAATTCTAGCTTTCATGGGTTACAAAGAGAGCCTGGAAATTGTAAACATGAGTGAAAACTAATACAGCGTGTGCCCTTCCGAGTTTGCAGATGATCTGGAACAATACCTCTGAGAGGTGTAAACTGCCCCTAGTTATCTTGATAGGTTGTTAACTCTGAAACCTGAAGATGCCATATTTAATGTCAGATTTTCTGAAATGATTGTTTTAGCAGGAACATGGGAATTCCCATACCGGATAAGACCGGTGATTAATTGACTGAGAGACCCTGACAGTGACCACTACCAGATGTTTTCAGAACAAGGTGCAAAAAAACCCTTGCAATGAGTTAGATATTTATAACATGTCCCAAGCTGCCTCATGTCTCCACTACCCAGCTACCAAAGCTGTCTGCTTTCTGCTTGACCACTTCTACGGTCATGCGCTTTCTATTAAATAAATAAATAAATAAATATCTCTGGCACATGGAAAATTCAGTGTGCTGGCAATGTAAATAAACTAAATGTTGTCCAAATAAACAACACAGGGACTATTGTCCTGGTTGTATTATTCATATTCAGAGTTCAGGAAAATCCTGAATTTTTAAATCTAAAGGAAATGGTCATGGAGTTCTGCTCTGCGTCAGTGGCACATTGCTGTTACCGAAAGATCTAGCAGCCGTAATTTGCGTCCAGGTGCCGCAGAGAGCACTGACCTGTAAGGGAATGTGAAAAGCAGGCTGTTTCATTACCAATGTGAATTTGTCATCTTTAGCTTTTATTAGGCTGTCTACACTATGTGGCTTTTAGTGACATGGCTGTGCCACTAAACGAAGCTGTTTGTCGTCAGGAGAGAGCTCTCCTGCCAACAAAAACTTCCACCCCCAATGAGTGGTGTTTCCATTATTGGCAGGACAGCGCTCCTGCCGACAAAGCACTATGCACACCAGCGCTCGTCGTCGGCAAAACTTTTGGGGGGTGGGGTGTTTTTTTAACACCCCTGAAAGACAACAATTTTGTCATTCAGTTGCCAGTGTAGACAAAGCCTTATGCTGTCCTCTTGGAGTGAGATGCAGTCTGTGTGGGAGGTAAAGAGGTAATGAGTTAAAGTTGACTGCAGTGGCATACCCTGTGGTTTTTAGTTGCAGCCCCGAGGCCTAATAAATAGAGCCCTACCAAATCCATGGCCGTGAAAAACACGTGAAATTTGGTTTCCCCATGAAGTCTGGTCTTTTGTGTACTTTCACCTGGCTGGAGACCAGCAGCTGCTGGTTGGGCGCCCAGCTCTGAAGGCAGCGCTGCAGCCAGCAGCAGCACGGAAGTAAAGGTGGCAATACCATACCATGACACCCTTATTTTGGCACTACTGCTGGAAATGACACTGCCTTCAGAGCTGGGCTCCCAGCCAGCAGCCCCAGAGCTTCCTGCAGCTGGGGGAGGTTTCTAGAGATGGGTCTGACCCAGTGCTGGGAGCAACCCCTGCAGGGGAAGAGAGAATCCCATCTCTCACCAGCCTGGCCAGGAGCCCAACATACCGTAGGAGCCTTCAGCCAGGGTGACCCCAGCCCTGCCCCTCCCCAACTCCAGGCCCAGTGCTAAAGGGGCCTTGGGCTGGCTGGGGGTGGGGGAGGGGGGAATGATCACAGAAATCTCCCCCCGCAACCGCAGCACCCTGGACAGTCATCCACGTCGCACACCCCCAAGGATAGCCCAGTCCCCCTCCCCCATGCTACCCTCACTCCTGTGTTGTTGCTGGTGATGTTGCTACCTTCAGAGCTGGGTGCCTGGTCAGCAGCAGCTGCCCAGCTCTGAGGGCAGCACTGTTGGCAGCAGCAGTGCAGAAGTGAAGGTGGCAATAGTGCAAGGCCCCTATGATAGCCTTGTGACACCCCCCCAACCCGTTTGAGTCGAGACCCCACATGGCTACACCACCCTGAAAGCTCAGATTTAAGTATCTGAAACCTTGAAATTTATGATTTTTAAAATCCTTTGACCATGAAATTGACCAAAATTGACCATGAATTTGGTAGGGCCCTACTAATAAAACTACTGCATTTTCCATTATTTTAAGGCTACCTGTTTGCCACTTAAATGCCACTTTCTATGTGATTTTTTTGTCACATACTTACAGAGCAAACTGCTTGTGCAGCTGCCTTTGGAAATTAATGTTATATCGATTCTGAGCATTCACATATTCACCTCCAGGGGTGAGAAAAAATCACTTGTATCCAGTTACAATTTGTTTTATGATGTTTTATCTTAGACATGGCAGGATCACATTAAGCTGTCCTAGCGGATAGTCAAAGCATTGCAGAGCATGCCTGAAGTCTCACTTTTGGGGTGAAGTCACAGATGTTCTGACTGCTTGTCCGTCTGCATGTAATTGTATAGGGTGCTCATTTCATGGTCTGACCAAGGTATACAGCAGACAAAAGGACCTACCCCTGGTGATCTTCTCTGCCCCGGGTGCCTCTGAGGGATGTCCAAAAATTTCCTAGGAGGAAAGCTGTGTCAAAAAGGTGAGCCTTGCAGTGTGTGCTAATGTTGGTGAGATCCCTGCACCTTTTCAGAGGGCAGTTTTAAAGTCCTGGGTCAGTCACCAAGAATTCTATTCTGTACAGGTTCTTATAGCGCCTTCATTCTGTACAGATTCTTATACCCTAATCAGCACCCTAGTATTGAAGTGCTTGAGGTATGATTTGCTTTCCCAAGGATACAGAAGCAATCACCCAGAAATAGAGGATTAGGATTCAGAATCAGCAGATTCCTAACCCTGGATTCAGTCCTCTGGATCCTAGTCACCCTAGGAAAAGGAGCGAGAGACAATTCTGTTCCCATCAGCTGTCAAGGGGGGTGAAAGACCTGTGGTTATTAATGAGTCACAGTTTTCTTTGTAAGCATGGCTCCGTGAAAAACATCATTCTTAAAAAATGTCCATTTCCCCCCATCAAAATATGGGCAGCTTTGACCAGCTGTATCCATAAATGTCCCCGAGTTCTGCCCAAACTCAAGTAATTCTCCTCACTCCAAAAATCATTCTTACTGTTTCAGTGTTGTGTGGTATTTTTCACTTTCTGCCCTAAGCTGTTGTGTTAGTGCTGCCCTGCACCGTTGAACCTCTGCCATGTCCTACCCCAGCAGTGGCTTGAAGCGATCCTTGTGTATCATTTGTAAATCATTCTGAGATGACATCAGTGAGAACTATATACATATAAGACAATGGTAGCAATGATTTTCATGCCGTGTCTGTGTTTGATTTTGGTGATGTGCTTCATTGCTGTTATGCAGGGAACCATTCTGTTTTCAAGCTGCAATTTCAGTGCAGCATATTTAACAAATATCTCTGGCATAGATGGTTGAAGGATGTGTAACTTGCAGAGATAAATGTAACTCTTTATGGGCGTGATTTAGCGTTTGGTCACCTGTGCTTAAATGACTGAACAGGATTAAATCAATCAAGACTCCTTTTTATATTTACTGATCCAAAAGTGGAGCAGGAGCCATTTAAAGGAAAAGAGGTCTGGCCACTGGCCTGTTTCCCTGCTCCCCGTTCTCTGAAGAGATGGGATGGAGCATAAAAGTCCTGCCCAGTAGCCCTCCTTGAAGACGGAGAGTAACCAGCTGATGAGCTCCAAAGGCCAAGGAAGGATGCAACTGAGGCCAGAATGTAGTAGGAGGTGGGGATACCACGGCTCTCGTGGAATTAAAAACAAACACGGAGGTTGTGTGGGCTGGTTGAGCGCAGGGTATTCAGTAACTTCATGCTTGTTTCAAATTCCTCCCTAGGGAGAAAATACATTCTTTAGCCCATGTTGAGAGAAAAAAAATCTTCCAAACATTTCTTTGAGACACTCTAGTGCCTCCTTACTTCGGAGCAGGGGCTTGAAATTTGGCTGAAGGGATGCCTTTGTGCTCAAGAATGAGCCTTATGTGTTCTGTGATAAAATGCCCAAATTTGGCTAAATTGTCCGCCTTTGGGGGAAATACTTCAGAATGGGATATGGACTAAATAACATCTTGACGTCCCTTCCAGGCCTACATTTCTGTGATACCAAAACATGTTCTATTATCATGTTTATTTTGGCCCATTGGCAGACTTCAAAAATATGAAACTAAACTATAGTGCTCAATGAGAATATAGTTCATCACGGGGTGATAGAACACTCAATTGCATGTGATTCTGAACAATTGTGGATTATATTCTCTTGATATGCAAGCGTAACCTTGATAGGGTTAGTCAGTATGTGGAGTGTTGTATTAAGCCAGAGGCCAAGGCGATAAGAAAGTATTACAAAAATGCATTGTCTTTGGATAAACCTTACGTGTTCCAGTTCAGTGATACTCAGACCTCAGTGGTTTAGGAGCCAAATTAGCAATCGGCATTACCCAAAAGTAGTGTGAATTCATTGTTTAATTTTCTGTCTCATTCTCACAGCAAAATGACTGCTCAAGTATTATTTTATCAACTACAATTGGTTAATAACAGAATAAAAGCATCCTGATTGGTTAATAATTAAATCACACAGTGTTTTAATGCCCTGTGCTGCGAAGAAGACCAATTGAAGAGCCACTTGTGGCTTGCGAGCCTCAGTCTAAGTATCACTGCTCTAGTTAGCTAAAAGTTTTTTTACTATTAAAAAAATGTGATGCATTAAATGCCCTGGATGTTACATACAGCAAAACTCTGACTCTAGACTTCCTGTTGAAAGCGATACTGTTGGCACACAAGCTATACTTTTTCTTTAAATGCCAAGATACAATAAACTTCCCCTGGATAGACTGATTTCATGTTTCCAGCAGATGGAAGGACACAAGTGCTCCAACGTGTACAGAATAGACAATGGGAGTTTTCCTTCAGCAGAGTCGGGAAGATCTTATGTATACAAAACAGGAAAAGACAACAGCTATGTAAGAATTAGGGAGCACTATGCTTGCTCCCCACAGAGGTCAGACAGCAGAAGCTATCTGGTAAGAAGAGTACAATTAGTCCTGTGCTGACATGATGGATCATACTGTTTGGGCACCAAGGACCTTGCAGCAAGTCCATAAAACCGTGGATGGTGGTCAAGCCAGCACTCTGACCCCGCCAGGCTAAGTAGATAGCCGGTGTCATTCGTTTGTGCTGCACTATGCTCCTGGGTAGACAGAGGCTCATTCAGCCTTTCGGACGACTTTGAGGCAAAAGTGAAAATGTGTTTGTGTAAGGAGGGACATATATTACTGGAAACAACTGGCCATTTTCTTCACTGCCTTAGGACTGCACAACCTCAGAACTGTGGTGCATTGCCTCCAGTGACTGTTGGAGTTGGGGACTGAAGGCTGGGATGCTTGGGTTCTCTTCACGGACTCCGTCGCTGTTTTCCTGTGTGAGACCTAGGGAAAGTGAGTCCACTGCTCTGTGCCTCAGTTTACCCGTTTGTAAAATAAGACCAGTACTGACATCAGTGCTGCATTGAGACTTAGGAAGAAATCCTGGCTCCATTGAGGTCAATGGGAATTTTGCCATTGACTTAATTGGGGCTAGGATTATTTCACCCGGGTGGGTTTTTTAAAGTACTTAGTGTTCTTCAAATAAGTGTTCCCAGAAGTGTAAAATATTCCCATGCTACAAACTTGGGGGTATTTTCCTCTTAGCTTTCATAGATTGTCAGCATTTTGCAAGCATGAAGTATATAATCCGATTTGTATCAACAGCTTAAGGGGCCGAGTCCGGAACTGCAGTTCACTTAAACGGTGTGCATGGCGATATAAAAGGGCTCTTTCATTACGAATAGGACTGGTGACTTCCTGGCCTTAACGGTGCTGCTTTCATTTAATACAAATAGAGAGAAATGCTTCAGCATGAGTTTTCCCCTCACCCTAAAATCTGATGCAAAAAGGTAACGTTGGACAGTGGGTATTACAGCTGTAGGAATACGGTAGGTGGCTAGACAATGCAGCCACTGTTTTCCTCACCTCCCTAAGCCTGTGCTGCTCTTGCATCTTCTAGTAGCTTGTCTTCAGTGGGGCAAGTGGCTGGATGTAAAGCTGAGCACGTGGGTAAGTGGTCAGCAGCACCTCGAGGTCCCAGCTGAGACAGGGGGGCTCGTTCAGCGAAGCACTGTGCAAACACCTAGTAAGAGACCATTCCCGCCTGCAAGAGTTTCCATCTAAAGAGACAGGTTAGAACTGAAAAAGAGATGCTGAGAGGAAGTGACTTGTCCAAGGATACATTGCCCTGTGTACTACAACACGCTGCCTTTCACTACCGCCACCACCTTCTCGGTTCGTTCAGTGGAAACGTACCTTGAAATAAATATGCAGGTATTTATTTGGTGTGAGAAACTCCTCTGCTGAGATGGGCTGGCTTGGTCTCCTTCGGAGCCCATAAATGCTTCGCCTTGCTTTGCCGCAGAAACCTGATGCGGCTGAACAATCTGCAGAGTGATCAGCTGTTGTTGGCCAAGAGTCCGGCAGACCGACCTGCAGTCTGTACATAAAAAAAATGTACTATTCTTTTCCAGTAAATACTGTTGCTCCTAGGTCAACTTTCTGAAAGGCTCAGTAGGTGATACCCTTATATGGGCTAAGGGAAGTTGATACAATTGCATGCTGTAGTTTTCATACATTGAGGGTTGAAGTAAACCGAAATGTAAGGACCAGGAAGGGAAAACACACCGAGAATGTTTAACTCCTGTTCCTTTTGCAGAGTCTTTAATCTCACTGTGTGACCATCCTCCCTTGCTGCACTCCACCCATGGCATGGATCCAAAGACAATGTCATTTTAAACTAACCAAAACTGAAATCCTGACCAGTATCTCCTGACTTCCCAGCAAGAGAGATGCAAGGAAGCAGAGAACAAAGTCAGCGTGGGCGGTTCTCTCTAGCCCACTTATGCATGCTGTGTTGGAGGCACATGGTTTTAAAGGACCAAAGCCTCCCTGTTCTGTGAATGGATGTTGGCAAATTTTGCTGAGCTCATTTATTTTCAATTACAGCAGCAGGTTTTCTTCTAGCATTGCCAATCTACTAGTGAGTTTTGCAGTAATGCCCCATATATGCATCATCCATTTTATTTCATGTTTCCCCTACTGGGTGCTGACCTTGTAAATAGCACAAATGTTATAGCTACAATCCTTTTTGGACTATGCTTTTTCTTTCAAGGGTATTTGCTCTTGGCATGTTTCTCTAAAGCACATTACTGAGGCGTGCCCATTCTGAGCTGGTCTGACAATCATCATTCCAAAGTGGGAGAGCCATTGAATCACAGTTTGGATTTTAAGAATAAACCGGGTGGGGAGGAAGAAGGGTCTGCGCCACGGGGGTATAAACATGAGTGTCCATGAAAGGTTTCCGGCTGCTTCAGATGAGTATGCAAGGAACTGAAGTGGGTTTCAGGCACCCTGTCATAAGAAATGTTCACCCAAATTTTGCCACCGGGATTAACTCTAACAGATTTTGAATGCTGTCTATTTCCCGCCCTTCAAATCATTAACAAACATTAAATGATAGGAACTGAAAAGCTATGCTCTGGTCTGGCACAGGAATCATTGGCTGAGAATCTATGGCTTGTGTTGTGGAGGAAGTAAGACTTCTTGCCTTAAACGCTATGAAGATTTAAGTACCTTCAAACCCAGCTGTCCAAGAATGAATTAAAAACGATGTGGGGGGATTAATTTCTGGTGCTCTTAAGAAGATGCGTATTTCATTAGCCATAAGGCAACGAACCCCATTTGCATGGCGAGGATACTGTTCCGTGGGTATTCTGGCTGAGTAAGCCTGAAAACCTGCACGTGGGCCTTGTCAATTTTTTCCTTTCCTGCTGCTTTCTCCAAAAGCTTTTATTTCCCCAGGGATGAGTGAGAGTGGGAGCACTTGCTTCTTTGGGGCCCAGGACAGGCGATGTTAGGGAATTCCCTGCTCACTAACAACAAGAGATCTAATCATTCAAAGACCATTCTTCTCCGTGTCATTGATGTGCTCATCTTAATATTTCTGCCGGTCCTTGTTCTTTTATCTCAGGTTAGAGATCTTGGAGTCTGTAAAACATGCTACAAAAGTCAGACTACAGAAAATCAGCAGAACTCTTTGGGACAAGCACTATCTTCAGCTATCCTGCTTGGCTACACTTGGCTTCAGTTAGGTGCCCTCTTGGCGCGTCTGTTCTCTTCTAGTCCTTTCCCTGACTTGATTTCTTTTTTGGGGGAAAAATATTGTCACTAAATAAATTTCCATATATTTTCAAAGTCATGACAAACCAAATGACCCAACCCCAAGCCCTGCTCTAACTGACTCCAGACCATGTTAAGGCTCTTCTGTGGACTTTCTTCTCTTTTGGTCTGTTTTAGTGTCATTTTTGCTGCAGCAGTAAAGGAAGTCCGGAGGCTTTGGGAACCTGAGAAATCCCACTAAAGACATAGGCTATTGGGTAACACCGCTGACGTCACCGAGAAGGCACTGATGCAGGGGAGACCATGGTAGGCCTTTTTCCTGCAGGCTTGGCCTCATGTAGATGTGAGTGTTAAGTGAATGCAATTAAGACCAATAGGATGGATCTTGGAATCTCCATAATGAGAGTAAGAAGCGGTGCTCCTGCTGTGTGCAGGTTTCCTCAGGTGAGTGTAGACATGAATAGCAGAAACCTCTTCTAAATAGCTCCCCAAGCAAATAAGTGCAAACAGTTGCTGTCCTGTTAAGATGTAACGTTGATGGTGCACTCATCCATTGAGCGAGGACAAGGTTCTAGTTAAGCCTCTAATTTGTGGCAGTCATTTCATTTCTGTCCTCTTCCAAGCTAGGCAATATTTGCCTAACATGTCTGAGTGTTTTTATGAGAACACATCACTTTAAATTGGTTTTCTTCTTTCAAAATTAGTGGCAGACTTTGGCCATTCAGGTTGCAGTTTAACTGCACCAGATGTCAAGCGCTGCTCAGCCAAGATCAGTGAGTAATTCAAAGGAAATATGATTAATTTCAAAGGAATGTGGTCAATATTTTAGTGTATTTGGATCTTTTAATGTACAGAATATGTAGTGCTCCAGCTGGGCTTATTAACTTTAGCTTTTGAAGCAGTGATTCCATTGGTGTGAATTAATGTCTATTAAAAATTATTAGTTTTAATTTATTTTAAAGTACAGGCCCTGGAACAATATTAGTTATTTAAATGTTTTAAAACTCTGCGCCATGTCAGGAGCTGTTAGTTTAGGGCCCGATCCTGCCAGCTTACGTTCATCCAGTTCCTATTCGGGGACCAATCCAACTCCAATTAAAGTAAATGGAACGACTCCCACTGATTTCAGTGACAGCTGAATTAAGGCTTTACCATGGCCCATTTCATGCAGCTTCAGTGCAGGGATTAAATGTGGCTCTTGTGTGATTTCTTCATGCTGGGGTGAATTTAACCCTTAATGAGCACATTGGTGCCAAAGTAAAATATCTCCTCTGTTCCGTCCCTAAATTAATAAATCCTGCTACAATGACCATTTCAGCCCTAATACTCCCACTCTGTTACACCCATTGATTTCAGGAGGGAAAGGTATAACACAGTTCAGATACAGGCCCATGAATTAAAACCCATTTCTATAGGAAAGTGAGACTAATGTCTAGATACATTAAATGTTTCCTCAGTTTCCTATAGTTATGAAATAGCTAAAAGGTGCTGGCAACTGTCTGAGCCATACTGGAGAACTGAGCACAGTTTGTGTAAATGGCTTTGGGTTTTATTCCGATTATAATGTCATTTTTAAAACAATCAGCAAAAAATTAATTGTTTTTAAAATGGGTCAAAAAATGACTTGCCGAGATATTTCAAAGCTGCGTCCACTTTGCAGAGGTCAAAATGAACCTATTTTTTGGTTTTTGCAAAACAAAATTGTAATATTTTTATCAATATATTTAAATCAAAATGTCAGTTTAAATTTAAATTACTATTGAAATAGTCTGATTGCAAAACCCACACTTACTAAAAGCTGAGGTTTTAGTAAAAGATAGTCAGTCATATATATGTAAAATTTAGTTTTGTAAGGACTTTTCCAGTTTTTGTAGAAAAAAAGCCATTTTTTGTGAAAATTGCCAGTTTGTTGAAAATAAATTCTGTTAGAAAAATATTTAGAAGAGAATTTTTACCCTCTCTAGTCACACTGCAGGTACTGATGCCAAGCAGCTCAGAGCAGAGGAATGCTACTAGCCAATTAAACTGACCTACATTTCAGAAGATTCATATGGGGAAGCAAGGCATTCCCCTTCCTCCCAAGAAATCCAGGATTTTCCTGGTAACCCAGGATGTGTTGTCTCAAAGAGTAGAGTTAGGGACAGGCTGTGTGGGGAAAAAAGTCCTCTGCTGAGGTAAAACAAACATCCAATCTATGTAACATTTATTGCATATTTAATAGAGGGGGTGTCCCTTCAAATAAATCTAGCATCTGTCTTCATGCAACAGGCTTATTCACCAAATCCTCCAGCTGATCAGGAGTGGCCAAGCTGAGGGGTGTGTTTCAGCTGCAGACTCGAATTGGGTCACACCCAGAAGGATATTTCCACTGGCAGAAGAGCTAGGAACATAATTTCTTGTGAAAATTAACAGCTCTGCAGGAATCTGAGGCGAGGTCTTGAACATGTTAGCTGTAGGAGCTCTATGCAGGTTAGTTGGTTTGCCACGGGCAAACAACCATCAGTGAGAGCAGGTGTGTCCCCCCCCTGGTGTTGTGAACACCCTGGCATTCCACATTTGATTTCTTACAGGCTTGTCATTCATTTAATAATCTGCTGTTTCCCGAGATGTGCACTAGGTGGCATTGCCAATTTAGTTAAAGAGAAAACACTGTTGTCTCAGATCAGATCTTGAACAGAAGCTGAAAACCGCTGCTGTCTCAAAAAGCTTGATCCAAAGCAGGAGCTAGAAGCAGAAGCAGTTAACTGCTTTGTGACAGGCTGAATGCTGGAGCCTTTAAACGCTGACATCCTCTTTCGGATTATCTTCCTGAGTAACCTTTGACAAGCATCAAAAAAAGGATAATTACTGAGGGCCAAAGTCTTAAACACTGAGTGTTTCTGGGTTTTTTTTAAAAACCACCTGTTACTGGAGAGAATTTGAAAACAAGTGATGTATTAAACACAGCAAGCACCACAGTTTGCAATGGTGCAGATTTGCTGGCAAAGCACAGATGTGCATGAATTCCCAAGCTGCTACTTATATAGACTAGATCGATAAATTAAGCAGTAGTTACAAATAAGTAAGCACAAATACGTAGCAAGAGACAGAGACAAGCCAGACAAAAGTGGGGGTGTATGTGGAGAGAGTATTTATTATCCCCATTTTAAAAGCTGGGAACTGAGGCACAGAGAGGAGGTGCCTCAGCCAGTCACACAAGCAATCCATGGTACAGGCAGGATTTGAGCCCCAGGCCAAGCCATTTCCTTTCTTTCTCCTCCTCCTCCTCTTCTCCCTCCACCCCTGGACCCCATGAGAGAAATTTATACCAACCTCTTTCTCCTAGTGCTCATATATGTCATGACAGTCAATGACCAGACACTAGGGTATGATGCAAAGTGGTGGGGCGAGGATGGTCTGTTTGGGTTCACCAAGCAAGATTTAAAAACAAGGTTAGGAAAAGCATGGGCTGGACATACATTGTGATCGTAACGCAGAAGAAATAAGGCAACTACTGCAGTGGATGGCTGACTATCTAGGAATATATTTTTATCAATATAGACTGATTCATTTGGATTCTGAGCCTCTTCAAAATGATCCCATTAACTGTTGACCTTTTCTCATGCTCCTGTGCCTCCCAGATCCATTTGTGTAGTGGGGAAACAAGAGGCTAAAATCCTGGAAGGAAAAGCTTTTCTTGGGTGGGATTTGTCGTTCAACAGCACAGAACCCCATGTGAAATTTCCCCTGAGAGCCTGTTCTCCTGAGTGTCAGCCCAATTTCAGAGATCCAAGAGGCTGAATAACATCTAAATGTTTGAATGTTTATCAGAAATCTAAACATCTGTCATGAATAGAGTTAGAAGCTTAAATACAGATGTGTGGTTCTATGAATTTCGGCACTTGACATTGGAAACTTAGCAAGAATTCAGCTCTTAAGATCTTCATGCCTTTTTGAAAAAAAACAGGAAGCTTCAGTCTGACCATGTGTTGTAATTTCTACGACTGCTTAGAAAGTTCCTCTCAAAAATAAATTTGGTTAAAACTGAGCAATATAATGGAGCTGGCCAGCAACAAGTGCTAGACATTTCACTGCAAATATTGCGTGTTTTGGGAAGGACAAACTTTTATGTCGTTTTAATGATGGATTCTGGATGTTAGGTACAAATCTGGATCAAATAGATTCTTTATTTAAGGTTTCTTTCTCAGGCTGGAATGTAAATCAGATTTGAGGTGCATTTGGGGAGCAACATCTTGTGCCTGCTAAAAGGTCCACTGGTTATCGATATTAATATTGTTTTTTGTATTGTTAGCGCCTATCATCTCCCAGCCTCCAAACGTTCCAAACTGCTCTAGTAGAAGGTTAATGAATTTTGGCTTCATTTTTCCTGGATTGCATTCGTAAGAAGTAATGAAACAAACTGCAGTTTCATTACTGAATAAACGTCTTCCATGCTAGAATAATAGGATTGAGGTTTATGACAGACACAAATTTAAAAGCCAGGAATATACAGTCATGAGTCTGGTGCTCCTGTACTGGCTACAAGCTAAGACCAGCAGTTGAATGATCTTGTCTGATGGATGATGGCTCAAATCCTGCTCACTTTACTCCAGTAAGGTCAGCATGACTGATCACATGAGTAAAGCAAGCAGAATTTGGGGCATGGTCCACATGTCATTAAAAACAAACACATGCTGGTTTCGACCTTTATTAGAAATAGCCCCACAGTTAATTGCTGCCAATTGACCCCATCTGAAGTAGTTCATGTTCACTGACGTTAATGGGAGTCATCCCGTGAACTATTCTGTCTCAATGGGCTTTGGATTAGCCCCCTGAGCCTCTAGTGAAAAGAGTTTCACTGTAAGTAACCATTCTCCAGAGGAAAGTAACTAATGGGGTGTGAGGAGGAGCTGGTCACTGGCCTTGCTTGTGAAAACACTTCCAACAGCACACGGGAGAAGACGTGCAAAGGCAAACTGCAAGGGAGTACAAATAAGCTAGATAGCACCGTTTACTTAGATCTTCAGTAATTGCTTTTTGAGGAAAACTAGTGGGAAGTTTGAAACAGAAGTTTCATGTGAATACAACAAACTTGCATGTCTTGTTGTTAGCATCCTGTGCTGACCAGCATATCTGGCACTGATTTCTTTCCTCCCTCCATGAATCATGTGACATGACACTCCATTGCTTTCTCGCACAGTTGCTGTTCACGTGTTGGTGTGGGGCAGAGAATAATGTTGTGTCTCACGTGCAGTATGTATTCATTTCTACTAGATGAGCAGAGCAACGAATGATCTGTATTTTGAGGTCACCGTATTTCACATATTTCCAGTTTGATGTACATTCCTTATAGTTTGGATATTGTTCTAGGCAAATAACAGTATCCCTGATACTGAGAGAATCTGTTCAGCAAGAAGTGTGTGCAATATACACATGCACAATTTTATTTTGGAGAAGGTTATGATAGCTTTTACATTCATGCCAGGTCTATGGAAAAACATCCCCGCCCCATCCATTTATGGCCTTTGGAATGTGTTTCTTTTAATTTGGAAGCATTTACTCTATTCTATACTTTACATAGATCAGAGAAAGGAACATCCTGCTCCATGCACTTGTACATTCATTGGCAAATTTACATAAATCCATAGCTATGGCCCATACTGGTGCAATCCTCATAAACTTGCAAACTTCCAATAGTCTGTTTAAAAAAATGGTAGTAGTTGTCACCAGGTGGAGCTGTGACACAGTCTTTTCTTAACTTTGTGAGCAAGTGTTCAGTCTTGGGAAGACATAATGTGGTGGTAATTTTGTTCTGCAAGGTTTCTGGAGAGAGAGCTGTGCAGCCAATAGGAAAATTTGTCCTCTGCCTTTGTCTGTGATTACATTCAATTTATGAAGCAGAATTGCTGTTTGGAAATTGGGCATTGGTGCTAGTCTGAGATTCCTAGAAGAAGTGATTGTTGCACATGCTGTTTGGCTACCTTTGTTCCAGGACTGGTGGACATGTAAATAAAATAAGTTACACTTACAATATACCCGGACTCTACATCACTGATTTCTCCTCCTCCTTCAGGGCCCTGCGAAGTGTCAGAAGAAGGGGCAACAATATAATACAGCTAAGCCATGCTTTGATAGGAAAACTAATACACTTCTACAGGGGGGGAGACAGAAGAGTAAGATTGACCTCAGTGCTCCTGTTCCCTGAAAACATACACTGTATGTGCAGCGGCAGTCAAAAAACAAACAAACAAAAAAAAACCTTAACAGAATGTTGGGAACCATTAGGAAAGGAATAGATAATAAGACAAAAATATAACACCACTATATAAATCCCTGGTATGCCCACACCTTGAATATAGTGCAGTTCTGGTCACCCCATCTTAATAAAGATCTCTTAGAATTGAGAAAAGTGCAACAAAAATGAGTAGGTGTATGGAATAGCTTCTATCAGCGGAGAGATTAAAATGACTGGGACTGTTCATCTTAGAAAAGAGACAACAAGCGGGGCAGGGAGAGGGGGATGCTGTGATAAATAATGATGATAAAACCCAGAATAAAGAAGTGTTATTTACCTGTTCACATAACACAAGAGCCAGGGGACACCCCATGAAATTCATAGGCAGTAGGTTCAAAACAAACAAAAGGCAGTACTTCTTCAGACAATGCACAGTTAACCTGAGGAACTCGTTGCCACTTCATGTGAAGAGCAAAAATATAACTGCTTTCAAAGAAGAATTAGATAAACCCATGGAGGATAGGTCCATCAAGGGCTATTGCTCAAAATAGTTGGGGATGCAACCTCATGTTGCAGGTGTCCCTAAACCTTCAATTGCCAGATGCTGGGACTGAACAACACAGGATGGATCACTCAATAATTGCCCTGTTCTGTTCATTCCCTCTGAAGCACCTGGCATTGGCCACTGTCAGAAGACAGGATGCTGGGCTAGATGGACCATTGGTCTGACCCAGTATGACCATTCTTATGTTTCCCCAAACCTGCTGGTGTTCAACCACGTCTCAGGGAATGCTTCCCCTCTTCTACAGCAGAAGACCTATGATTTGGTGGGTCTTGGTTATGAGTTTGGTGTCAGGCATTGAAGATGGGAAGAGGGTTGGGAGATGTTAGCAATTTAAAAATTGCAGCTGAACATGAGTGTGTGGGTAGGAGCAGGATTTTCTGGACAAACACCAGATTTTGCAGTAGTTTCTCCTTGTGTAAAAGTTTAGGGGAGAGTATGAGTGATAAAGACACAGTGGATGGATCTACATCTATTCATTTACAAACATACCCAGCATGGTCTATCTCAAAATGGTCTGTATGAAAATGTGTGTCAATCTGATGAATGATCTGCATCCCACAGTGCAACCTGTTCTGGGAACTGCCCCTTATTCAACATCATGCATCATGGTATGAGGAAGAATATCTTCATCAATGATTTAGCTAATACACAGAGAGTACATTTATCAAGTTTTCAGGTGATACTGAGCTGGGAGGGGTTGCAAGAGCTTTGGAGAATTCAAAATGATCTGGACAAACTGGAGAAATAGTCTGAAGTAAATAGGATGAAATTAAATAAGGACAAATGCAAAGTGCTCCATTTTAAGAAGGAACAATCAGTTACACACACACAAAATGCTGTCTAAGAAGGAATACTGCGGAAAGGGACCTGGGGGTCATAGTGGATCACAAGCTAAATATGAGTCAACAATATTAACACTTAAAAAAAAAAAAAAAAATGAACCTCATTCTAGGATTTAGTAGCAGGAGTGTTGTAAGCAAGACACAAGAAGTCATTCTTCTGCTCTACTCTGTGCTGATTAGGCCTCAACTGGAGTATTGTGTCCAGTTCTGGGATCACATTTCTAGAAAGATGTGGACAAATTGGAGAAAGTCCAGAGAAGAGCAACAAAAATGATTAAATGTGGTTGTTGTTGTTGTTGTTTTTTTTAAAAAAAGACCTATGAGAGAAGATTGAAAAAACTGCCTAACTATCAGGGTAGTTAAGCAATTGAAGTCTTTCCATGAACTTCAAAGGTAACCTGATTCACCGGGTCTGGAAGCCTTGCGTTAACAATGCAATCCCCCATTGTTGTTGTCAATAGCAGTTATGCCTATCCAACCAGGCTGGGAATTTCAAAGCACATAGTGTTGGCCCAGATCTGTTTCTGCTGAAATCAATGGGAGTTTTCCTATTGACTTCAATGGGAGCAGCGCTAGGCTGAAGATGAGCATTTGCCTTTGGAGTATAGCAGACCCTAATGCAGGGTGTCTATTCATCCACAAGCTAGTGATTAGAATTTGAATAATTAACCAATAGTGTGAACTGTGATTATAAATTCTGAAATGCACTTTAATTACACTTTTTCTAATCTCTGCTAAGCGATTTGTAAATGCAGTGCATGCAGTTCTGATTACTTTACAATGCTGTCAGTGTCTTAATGCAGCATCAGCATATACTGCCTTTGAACAATCTAAATTTATCCACATGTTCCATTTTTGATTTTCCGGGCCTGGATGCAATTACTTTGGCAAACACGTTTTGTGACATTGATGAAATTTAACGGATCGCATATACTATCTATGGTGACAGACAAGAGGCAACTACAACCATACAAGGATAAATATTAATTCAGCAGTTGGAGCTGAGTCCTATAGCCAGAGGTGGAGACTTGCATGTCTATGCAATACACTAGCTCTAGGGTTATCTCAGGGCTGAATTGCTCGGGGCTGTGTGGAAACGGAAAAGAGCAAATGTATTTTTTTTTATAGCCTCATCTTACATGAATCATTAGTTACTAAGAGACTCTAAACTGAGAGTATGGAGAGGTTCTTTGAAACTGTAGAAAAACATGTTTGCCTCGATGTTTTGTAGATAGAGAGGTGTAGGCACAATTTTTCCCCCAGATTAAAATTGAGTTGAGTGTCCATATTAGTAATATAGGGAAAAAACGGGTACAGGAATGTTGTAAATCTAAACTTGTTAAAGTCTGGAAATGCACAGGGCAACCGAAGAGCATTAGCTCTGCCCTGTGGCCACCCTGTGCACTAACCACAATACTATTAAAGCATTCTGGTGTTTGTGGTCCCAAGTTAAACTGATTTTTCAAGATGCATTAGAATTTTTTTTTGTCTTCTCATAGTGTTGGGATGGACTATGGCAGCCATTTTGAAAGAGGACAGTTCTCTATGGCAGCGGTTCTCAAACTTCAGCAAACCGAGGACCCCTATTTTGATTTATAAATTTTCATGAACCTCCAAGCCAGCTTCTAATTTTCCCGATGGTGCTCAATCCCCACTCAGCCTCAGGCCCTGCCCCCCACTCCACCCCTGCCCGCAGGGACTCACGCCGCTCCACCTCTTCCCACCCCCGCTCTGTCCCTGCCCCTCCTCTTCCCTGCCTCTTTCCACCCCCTCCCCTGAGCGTGGCCTGCTGCCTCTCCTCCCCTCCCTCCCAGCACCTCCTGCATGCCGCTGAACAGCTGTTCCGTAGCATGCAGGAGGCACTGTGAAGGGGTAGGAGGAGTTGATCAGTGGGGCTGGCGGCCCTGGACATGACTTGTGGACCCCTGGAGTACCCTCGCGGATCTCAGTTTGAGAACCGCTGCTCTATGGAATTTTCCTTCAGCAGAGGTTGAAGAGTAAACTATTATGAAAAATGATGGGGGTGGAGGTGCGGGAAAAGAGAGACACAATTAATCCTAATAAAGAACATTCCTCAAATGTAGCGTAAGAACAGGATTTCAGTGGGCTGTAACTCTCTAGGAAGTTTGAAGGGTCTATGCTATTCCATTACTGATAACATTCGGGTCAAAAAATAGTCTGACCCTGAATGCAAATTTTCTTAAAGGATTCTTTCCCTAAAAAATCCATATTAATACATCAACTAACTGAACTGCTTGTAAATTTTCAGGAACTGCTTCAGTCCTCAGGAAGTGAGCATGTTGGTAAGGAGGAGGATATATACTGTATTCTTCACATGTAACAAAGGGGTTGAATTCCTGCTTGGAGTGAAAAATTCATCTCAGGCTTAACTAGGGAATTGTGAATAATGCTTCCAGAATGTATATAATACACATGCATATTTTTAGTATGTGCTTGAGAGATTACATTTGTATGTATGAAATCTATTTAATGCATCTTGAACTGTTAAATTATAGCTGAATTCCCACATTGTGATGTTCGGGATGAGATTTTCAAATGAAGCCCATAGGAGAGAGCGCTATAGAACTGAATACAAAATAATAAGCTTTCTATTGTTTTTTTTAATTGTAGCCTTCCTTTAGAATTTAATAGAGAATTCGATCCCTGCTACTGACTTCTTAAGGACAGGTTTTTTAAAAAAGCTCTGTTGAAAATATCTTATTTTCTATTGAATTCTATTGGTTTTAGAGTAATTTCCATAGAATGCTGTTATTTCATCCTTATTAAATTCCTTAAGACTTTTCCATAAGGAACATTTCCCATTTTGGCATATTTCTAATACAGTCAGATGCGGAAACATCTCTAATACGTTTTGATGTGGAAAACCTCATCTGGTTGTTTGGCCCCAGTTTCCAATGATCTGATTCCCCCCAAGTTCAGGAGGGTTGGAGAGCAGTGACTGGTCCACCACTACATTTTATGTGTGTATATAGAACATACCTCTCCCAGTGACAGGGAATAGTTTAGATTCTGCAGAATGCTTTATTGGTGGACACCCAGTGTTGAAATCACCAGGAGATTCAGACAGGAAAAAACCACCACACCCAAATGACTTGAGGTGAAAAAAAGAAACAAAGTTAAACTTATTTTCCCTTATTATTTTTAATCATTTGTTTGGTTACTCTTTTCTTCCCAGCCTAAGAAGCAATCCCGGCTACGTTTATATGGCTCAGCTGTGCTTGATGAGTAAATATTAATTCTTGCATGACTGTAGTTACTTCTTGTTTCTCATACTGTAGATATTAGAACTGTGTTTACATTAGCTGTAATAAATACCACCACCTCTGTCTATTGTTAATAACGGCTGGAGTCCAGCCTCTTTCCACAAAAACACCCGTACCCCTCGGAGAGAAGGAGCTTTTTCCTGTAAAAAGTTGTCCTTTTTGGCTGAACTTTTCCATGTTCAGTCTCATTTTAAAAAGGTTGAATGAGACTCTAACCTTGTGAGTGATGTGAAGGAGAAAGAAAAATGCTGTTTCTGCTGTAAAAATAAATAAATAAATAAATAAAAAAATTAAGGCTTCAGTTTTCAAAAGACTAAGTGAATTAGGCACCCATCTCCCATTACATTTGTGATGTTTGAGCACCTAATTCCTTTGAACACCCCAGCCTAAGACATTTCTGCCCAGGGAGAACTCAACCTCCCCTGGAATTTACATGCTCACGTTTTCCAGGGAAGGGTCTTTCTCTCTTAACTCATCTGGAGTCTCGACTCACTGCCTTCTAGGAGGGCTTTTGCAGTGCATTGTGGGATACCAGCACTATTCTCGGAACATTGTGTGGTGAATTTCTCAGTTCCTCCAGTTCCATGCCATAATCGGCTCTGGTTTTCAGTCTCCCTGCCATCTTGCTGCTGATGCACGGATACTGAACAGATCAGCACAGCTGGCTTGTGTGTTTTAGAGACAGGGCAACAGATTTGTCTGCATTTGAGAAACTATGACAACTCATCTGGAGTCTAACCTGTTTGCAACTCCTCCCCAAAGCACCAAATGGTAACTGATGAGTTGGTTTTGCATAGTCATAATATAAAATGTTCACTCACTAGTGAGTTACCGCCCAGGGCTGTGGAATAATGTAAATGCATAGCAGTGCTGTTTATTTCCTAGCCGAAGGGATGTGTTTCACTGTGCTCTTCCATAGCTGCATGAGATGTTGACTAAATGGAAAATGTCTTTTTACCAAAAAGTAGTCAAGAGGCTTTTGGCTGAGAGTTTTGGGTGATGGAGGCCAGATTCTCTGAGCAGTTGCCGACTAGGAAAAAATGCTGGCTGAATCCCTGTGTGAGCTCAGCGTTGGGTATCCACCACAACTGCATGTCGTGGAGGGATAGCTTTAGTCTCTGCTCTTCATTTAATTGCATCTTTCACAGCCTGAGATGACTCCAAACTGTCATGTATCTTCCTTCACTGTAATTAATGCACACACAGCCACGTTTTCTCTCCCCTTTTCAGAATCTTTGAAAGAAAAAACAGTGCTTAGTATTACTGGCCTTTTGTTTTCCCTCTTGCACAAAACGAAAGGGCTGGGAACTGAAACCCAGAGACTGGCCTACAGTTGCAAGCACTCCTGCAGAAGGAGTGGGCATGACCTGCAACCATGTATTCAGGACAATCTAATTTTACCTGCCCACTGATACAAATACAAGAACCACACACCTCAGGGATATGTACAGTGGCATGGATGCCAGAGCCTGTTGCCTCCAAAGTGCATGCCGCTTTCGTTCAGGTCAATGGGCTGGAGAATCCAGGGGGGAGGGATAGCTCAGTGATTTGAGCAATGGCCTGCTAAACCCAGGGTTGTGAGTTCAATCCTTGAGGGGGCCATTTAGGGACTTGGGGATTAGTCCCCCTTTGAGCAGGGGATTGGACAAGATGACTTCTTGAGGTCCCTTTCAACCCTAATAATCTATGATTCTATGACCTTAGAGATGGCACATGCTGCAACCAGCTTGTTAAACACTCTGGAGCCAGATGAATGTGTGCATACCATGAAATCCAACTAATTTGTGTCTCTCTGCTGACATGGCAACACCGAGGAAAACAGAGCTAGTCAATAGGTGCCTTTGGAGGGTTTTTTTATTACTATGTATGCAGCTGGCCCATGACTACATCTGCATAGTCAGAGCATATTTTCTTCACAACATCCTTCTCATCATTACTCTCCTGGATTGTTTCAGCTTCTCTTTCAGCATGTGGCTGGGATCCTGAAAGCTCTGGATAAAATCAGTGCCAACTGTGGTGATGGGACAGGACCAACTGCAATGGTACCAATGTTCAATCCTTTCTGATTTGGGCTGGCTCGGAGTCTGTTACCAGTTGCCTAAGCTGTTCAGTTCCCCCACATAAAACAGCAAGTTAAAAGAGAATTGAGTGTGTGGTGCACTGGGTGTATTTCTGAAGACCTCTGGCATGTGTGTTACAGCCCAGGGACTGCGTTATTCACGCATACAACTGAATCAATAGGATTTTTTCCCTAAAATCCCCCTCTATAGATAAGGTACAGACACACTTTCCTCTCCACTTCTCTTACACTCAGTCTTAACCCCACGCCAAAACCAAGTGCTTTCTCGCTTAGGTCCCCCCAGTCCTGCAATATGACTCCAAATGGAAATCAAGGGGGATCCAGGATCGAGGGGGGGTTGCCTGAAAGGAGTCAAATTTGGAGGCCTGCTAGATCATTATGGCTCTATAGAGTCCCTTTCTAGCTCTAGTGTAAAAGCATATTTAGGAACTGAATGGCTTCTGAGCTATTTGAGTGCCATGTAAATTAGCACAGAAAGACAGTTAACAATGAATCTTCTAGTCTTGAGTCACTGTGGTCAAAACATTTATCTCATAAATAGCTGCTTAGAAACCTGACCCCAAGCACCACAGTATCATGCTGGTGAATACTTGGGGACTCTATCGATGGTTTGGGGTTTTTTTGGCTTGCGTTGAACTGAATCTACTTGCAGAAAATGTCGACCACATTCCATAAAACCTTTTCCTAAATCATTTAAAAGAAAAAGTATCCACATTTGACTCATTTAAAATCAATTTTAATGACAATTGACATTTTTATGGGCCCTGTTATTCAAATAGCTCTGAAGTATTTTCTAAATTGATTTTACAAAAGGTGGCCTTTATCCTGCAGTGGAGCTCCCTGCAGGTACAAGTCCACCTGCTTAGATCTGAATGCAGGACTGACACCTATAAAATGGTAGCAATCATTTCCTCCACCACTGAAGTGCAGCTGCCTGTTGGCCGTTGTTTAACAGAGCACAGCAGCACCAAGGAAACGGCTTGGATTTTACCAAAGACTTCTGAATTTTGTAAATTAGAAAGAGCCACAGAGCCTCCAATACCATAAATGAAAAGGGCATTTTCACCCCTGAAATTTAAATATGGCCTAATTAATTTCTTTTTATAAATCATCTTCTCTTGCTCTGTGTCTTCATTTGGCAAGTAGTTGAGTGGATAATTCATTTTTGGATTCGGTGGCTGAATCAAAAAATCAGCCAAAAAAAATATTGTTTCAAACCAAAACTGAGGGTTTTTCGTTTTTCTTGCCAAAATGAAAAGAAAAACAAAACAAAAAAACCCACCATCTTGATTTGGGGTTGAATGAAAGGCTTTGATGTTGATTTGAATCAATGGTTCGAAACAAAATGTTTGGAAATGTCAAAACAATGTTCATTTGTTTGTTTTTAAGAGAGGGAAGGGGCTGAAACTCTGCTGAGTTTGACCTGAATTTGCAAATAGTTTTGGTCCTCTGAAGAATACTAAGCCCACAGTGGAATGAAGTTGAGTGAGAACTTTCTAAAAATAAGTGTCAAGGCCTGAAATGTAACAGTGCTTCTCCTTCTCCTTCTCCACAGGCAATTAATGGCAAAACTCCTATTGACCCTAATGAGAGCTGGGTCAGACCCTAATAGTGAAAATCCTAACTAGAAAGGAATTCAAAGTCAGCTGCGACCAGGAGGCTTTAACTTAACATGTCCTCATACTTCCCTGCTAGGCACAGCTTGGACCATTAAAGTGTCCCTTTTTGATTTCCCATTGGAAATGCACTTGGGGTACAATAATATTAACCAGACTCCCTCAAGGAATGTCAGAGAGGCCTGAGGTGGGGAAAAGGCAGCAATTCTGCCATTGGCCCTTTCTGCCTTTTTCTCAAACATTCCACAAAAGCTCGCAGTCCCAGCTCCAAGTGTGAGACTGACGCCTGGATCACAAAGACATTTTCCCAGCACCGCTGAACGGTGATGAGAAACAAGTTGATTTTCTCATGAGAGGGGAATAAACCATTGGAAGTGTTATTAGCGAATGTTTTATTTGAAAAGCCCTGGTGGGACTTTTGCTTGATGATGCATTTTCTTAAAGAAATACACACACACAAAAACTTCAGAATTGTGATTAGCAAGATAATGAACACCATCTGCTTTTAATCAATTCCTTCCTTTTCTCCCAAGCCCTCCTAACTTCTAATATTAATAGAAACAGATTTGAATACTGGAAAGGGCTATTCTGGAAAATGATTGGATATTTACTAGGTGAAAAGTGAAATTGCACAGGCATTTCATAGGGTATAGTATTTGACAAGTGCAATTTTTCTTCCGAATGTGTTGCACGCCTGTTTTATAAACCTAAATGGATATTGACACATGAGATAAGAATTTTGCATAGGGAAATGTTAAGAATCAGATGTAAACTCAGACGTGAACTTGAGACACTGAGAGAGTCCGCTCAAGAGCGAACGATTGTTTATTGCGACAATGGAACTCCAAAGTTGTAAACATAGTTTATGCCATGTAAGCAAATGTAGCTTTTCAGCAGGAAAGCTCTGTTTCCTTGCCCAGACCAATCTCTGAGGGTAACTTCTTGTTCTGTTTTACAAAACCTAGAAAGGGAGATTACTTAGGCAGTTCTAAATACCTCCCATGAATTCTGTTTTCCACTTGGAAGACTTTGGTTTATCTTGGAAGCTGAACATTTTGAATTCCTCTCTTCTCTCAAGACCACTTGTGAGACTGGAGACTCATTTTTACCCAGTGAGAAATCAGTTTGATTTGAAACTTTTCTCTCAAGTAGGACTCAATCACCTCTCATTGATTTTAATGAACAATTTACCCGTTCAAAGAGATGAGCATTTACTGGCATTCTTAAGATATTTTCCTGCTTTGGGCTCAAAGTATTGCATGCACCAATCTATCTGGATTAGTTGAAAAACAGCTGTGTGTAGTTAAAGATGATTGGGAACCTTTGCTTGGGCTTTCAAGAACCAGGAGAAACTTGCTTTTATTAGTTTTGCACACAAAAGAAATCAAACTTATTTTTATTGTAAAATATTTTGGTGACTCTCAGTCAGTAAGCCACTAAAAGGTTTGTCTGTATGTCTCTATTGTTGTTTATAATTCTTATTTTGTTTGTCTGTCCTAGGGCAGTGCTTAAAGATAACCAACAATGATTGGAGCCCCATCGTGGTAGGGGCTGTACAAACAAATAGTGAGCCTCAAAGAGCTTCTAATCTCAACAGACAAGATAGATGCAGAGTAGAAGTGTGGCTTCTGAGTGAGGTTTTTTATTTCAGTGCTAATTTTAAGGTATATCTGAGTATGTCAGCAGCAGAGAGTATCAGAGGACAGAAAAATATTGAGGCAGAAATCTTTGTTCTAGAAGCAGTAGGACTGGTGCTCAGGTACAAACCTATGTTCCATTATTGTTGTTATGCCAAATATAAAATTTAACATGTAAAACTCAGGTAAAAACTCTTCTAAGCCTAGCTTTACTAGTGTGAGTTCCTCAGGTTGAAGGTGACCAGAATAAAAAGGTACCAAATGCTGCTGATTTTGTTTAAAATTTTCATAAGGAATAATCATCCGTTGCAGAGCATATATATATAAAATTCCGTAAGACTCTTATATTAAATATATATAATATAGGATTCTCAGACAGAGAATGCTTATAGAGCTATAGGATTCATACGTGAGGGGAAGGCAATTTTACCACAGACTCCAGTGCAACATTGGCCACGTTATTTAACTTCTCTTTTCCCTTTTATGAAAGAGGAACCATTTCTTCCCTTCCATACTGGAAGTTTCCAAGGCTTGGTTTATACTAGAAAATTAGTTTGGTTTAACTACATCAGTCAGGAGTGGGGAAAATTCACCTCCTTGCTGCCCCCCGAGCAGCATAGTTAAGCTGTCCTAGGACTTGGTTTACATTACTCGCTGAATTGATGGGCGGGGGTCAATTTATCACATCTAATCTAGACGTGATAAATCGACCGCTGAACGCTTTCCCGTCAACTCCAGTACTCCACCATGATGAGAGGCGGAGTCAACGGGAGAGCATCAGCCGTCGACATAACACAGTGAAGACACCATGGTGAGTAGATCTAAATACCTCAACTTCAGCTATGTTATTCAATGGTAGACAATGGTAGGTCAATGGCAGAATTTTTCTATGGGCTGGCTACCACCTCTGGGGGAACGTGGATTACCTACCCTGACAGAAAATCCCTCCCTTCGGTGTGGGTAGCATCTATGCTGAAGCACTAGAGCGGCGCAGCGTTTTGAGTGGACAAGCCCTGAGAATTAAATCAGTGTGTTGAGATGGTGCTACAGCCATGCCAAGCATTACTGTTACTCCGTACAGTCATTTTGGTTTGTTACATGTAAATCTCCATTGCCCAAAGCTACTGTCATTTTAGGTTAGTTAACAGATGCAGCACAATATACAACCTTGCTGATCGCAGCACTGATATGTCTCCAGAATAAATGAACTGAATGTCTCCAGGCGAATCAGCTACAATGCTAGGGCAACGTACTGTCCCTCTCCTACTGAGCAACAGCACATAGTGGGACCTTGCAGGCTGGATTTCCACAGGAGCAGACAGAGTTAGGTTGTATATCGTGTAGATAAAACACATGTCCTTGGACAGAGATGTTCGCAAACAGCACACAGGGCATCCCCTCTTTTAGGGATGCCAGCCAAAAAACAAAAACAAAAAACCAATACCAGGTTCTCAGGGAGCAACTCTGCTCCTAGAATGGACTCCAAGTGGAGAGAGATGGGCAGAAAGCAGCCTTTTGCTGTTTGTCACAGCTCCTGCCAAAGACTTCGCATCCCAAAACTAACAACAATACAGCACTTCTTCAGAGACTGTACTGCTTGCAAGCTAAGAAAAAGAGTTTGTAAAGCTATGTGTAACTGCGCTATCTATAAAAGCAGCAGAGAATCCTGTAGCACCTTATAGACTAACAGATGTTTTGGAGCATGAGCTTTCGTGGGTCAATACGCTATCTAGTGGCTCCTGCTATAACAGTATGCTGCTTACTATAGCCCAGAGTAGTCAATTATTTTTTTCAAGGTTCAAATTTTTTGATCAAAGTATAGTCAAGGTCCAAATACCAGAAAAAATATTTTTTTCTAAAAAAACAGAATACCTATAATCCTGATAACTAAATGAGAAGATTTTTGGGGTCTGGTCAGAAGTGTCTGGCAGTTCACAGTCTGCCTATTGACTACCCCTTCTATAGCCCATCACATCTAAGGGTTATGTAGAATTCAGATTGTAGTGAGGAGCAAATTCTGTTTTATAAAGTAGAAGAAAGAACTCCTTGGGTATTCCTCTCCATGTGATGTATCACACGGAACATTATTTAAAAGGCAAATGGATACCTTTTAAGATCTGTGAAATATATAGTAAACACAGAATGTATTGCTTCAGCTAGGTAGATAAAAGGTAAGTGTCTTATTTGGCTAAGATGCCATATCGATTTATAAAGGAGATGTTGTATCTCACTTCAGTGACATGAATTGCCTTGATTTATGATATTCTCTCCATTTTAGCTCTTCTGAGCTGGCAATTTGTCTGTGGGTGCTTTGAATATATCATGTATTCAAAGTATTTAGCTGAACACTGTTCTTGGGAAAGGTGCTGGATTTTCAGCTCTGGAGACTGAAGTTCTCACTCCAAATAACAGGTACAGCATGGCAGCGACGGGGCAGGTGAAACCAGCATGGGTGCCACCCTGGGCCTTTGTCATAGATAGAGGTCTCTAGACTGCTTCTGCCTCCCAGCTGGTGGACCTAGTCCTTTAGTTCAAGCAGTAGAGATTCATGCCTTTAGACCCAGCAGTCCTGGGGTCTCTCCCCCAGGGCTGGTGCAACCATTTAGGCGAACTAGGCGGTTGCCTAGGGCGCCAAGATTTGGGGGTGCCAAAAAGCGGCACCCCCCAAAAAATTTTTAAATGGTTGAGCAGCCGCTGCTGCTGGAGAGGTAGTCTGAGCTGCCAGCGGCAGCAGCTGCCTGCAGCCGGCAGCCCGGGGTGCCCCCCTCCAGGGTCAGGGAGCCGCGAGACCCGCGTGGGGGGCGGCGAAATGTCCCGGCGCTTAGGGCGTCAGAAATCCTCGCGCCGGCCCTGCTCTCCCCACAGGTGACCCACATGAGGGGTTGTTCCATAAGCTTCCCCACATCAGCCCTCCTGGCAAGGAAGTGGGGAGGTCTAACACTCTGTAGTTATCATTCAGCCCTGGGCCTTCCTGGAGGTGGAGATGTCAAATGTGACATGGACACTAGGGACTGGACTTGCTCCTGCCCACGAAGGCCATTGAACGGTTATTGTATAAGAATGATTTGCCACTAGCCTGGCCTACACTGAAACTAGTGAAGAGCAGGAGATGTGACTATTCTGTCACCCAGGGGTCTTTACTAGGAGTGACGAGTGTGCTCCAGCCCATAATAGCCATTTGGGTTCCATCATTGCTGGGGGAACTCTCAGACCACATGTTTAACTTGAATGCCTGTGACACTGCTTGAATTAAACCACAGAGATTTCATGTGAAGAAGGCGAGCTGAACAGGAGAGACCCGTCTTGCAGCCACAGCTTAGGGTTGGAGTGGTGGGCACGCTGCCGTTTGACAGTGTGGCCTATGCGTTTGCGTGGCCTTCAGGAGACCAGCAGAAGCTCCGAGAGGGTAAGAAGCCCCATTAAACATACCAGTACAAATAAAACCAAACACTTCCTAAACTGATGTCCTATTCTAAAAGTTTGGGACCGAGTTGAAGTTTTCAGAATTGGGACTTGCAATGTGTGAAGTTCCTCCCCCTCCCCCCAGCTTCTTTCCGAATCCCTTGTTGTAACGGCTTTCGAGGTGAATCAGTGCCTTGAGCTGCCTCTGAAGTCAGATAAGAGACGCCCCTGTAATGCTGCTGATTCATTTATACAGTTGTACTCAGGGTGAAAGTAACTTAAAGGACTTCCCGGTACGCCGGAGTCCTGAGCAGGGGGTGGGGCCTTTAGATGCCCGGGGCCCTTTACATCGAGATTTAACAGGCCCTGGGCTCTGGCTAGAATAGTGGCGGCTCAGTGCCTGAAGCCCTTTAAATCACTGCCAGAGCTACCAGCTGCAGAGGCGGCTGGGGACTCGGGGGTGATTTAAAGGGCCCGGGGCTCCGGCTGCTGCTACCACAGCAGAGTCCAGGGCCTTTTAAATCACCGCCTGAGCCCTGCTGCTGAAGCCCAGGGGTAGCAGCAGAGATGGAGGCTCCGGCGGTGATTTAAAGAGCCAGAGGCTCCCAGCCACCGCTACCGCAGCTATGCCCTGGGCCCTTTAAATTGTTGATGGACCCCAGGGCTCCAGCAGTGGGGCTCAGGCAGTGATTTAAAGGGCCAAGGCAAAAGCCGCTGCTAGGAACCCCAAGACCTTTAAATTGCCTCCTGAGGAAGCTGGTCCAGTCCGACGTACCAGCTCTTGCCAGTAGGCCATAGCGGGGGGTACCGGCTTACTTTCACCTCTGGTTGTACTCAGCCTAAGCCCTGATGCTATCGGCAATGCACTGTTGTTCTCACTTTCTCTTTAAAGAGCAACACTGACAGAACATCTGACGCTTCCCAGAGGAAAGTACAGCCTGAAGTTTGCAAGCATGGGCTGCAGCGTAGCCAGAACACTTTCTGAGGACAGGCAAACCCTGAGGTTTTGCAGCACAATCCATAATTGTGTTTTTCCAGAGGGGGGTTTGTTTTACAGCATGCATAAAACTAGGAGAGAGCACCTGCATTGCGTGGCATTCCCCTGGGCACAGCTGTGACTGGGGCTACCGTATAGACAAATAAGGGCAATGCAGTGACCACAGAAATTCAAGGACGGAATAAGAGAGAGAATGACAGAAGTAGACTCCCCCTTTTCACAAGTTTTGAGTGGGGTATTGTCTGTTGTCCTGGTTGTCTCAGAACTCTAGTTCCTTAGACAGCTGGTGGGCAGGCACGTGGCAGGAACATCACACTTGACTCCCAGGAGCAGGGTGCTGTGTACTCTGCTTTTTCTGTTGGCAAACATCTGCTGCTGACTGACCTGCAGCCTGCTGACAGTGCCAGCCTTGCAGAAGAGACTCCCGCTCGCCTTCCCTAAACAAAAAGAACGGAGTGGTGAAGGGGGAGAAAGGAAAAGACCTTGTGTGTGTGTGAGGGGCATGGGGGTGAGTAATGGCTGGGTGCAAAGATTGTTTCCTGACTAATACAGGCTGAGGTAGAAGCAGAGCAGGGAAGCAGTAGCTAGAGAAAGTCCCTCTGTCATTGGCAGCCTTTGGCATTCGTCATGGCCCAGAACCGCCACGGCAGCCGTCACGGTAGGAGTGTAGCTGAAATATTTTTCAACTTCTGTTTCTGTATTTCTAGGTCCAATTGGTTGGTCCCTTGGATCACTCCCATGTCACTTCCCTGGAATGCACCTCCTCTGCAATTTGGACACCAGATACGCTTCCTTCCTGTCTTCTCCCAGGCTGACTGCTATTACTTTTGGCTTCTGCTGGGTTTGAATGGAATCCAAGCAGCTCAGATCTTGTGAGAGCAGAACACAGGCGAGAAGCAAATGTCTCCATGTCTCACCTGGTTGTGGTTAGCACCATCCCATCCCAATCTGACACAATGCATTTATAAAGAGGTGAAAGCAAAGCAACCGGGGCAGCTTTTCTCTCAGTCCCTCAGCTCCAAACGCTGAATGAAATCCAGATTAACGTGGTCTGTTACATGTAATGTGATCTGAGCCGGCATCTGGGCAAAAGTCAACTTCAACACAAATGGGTTTAAATGACTCACCCCAGGTTATTCCTCTTTGCATCTGTTTTGCAGGCTGCTTCCCAGCATAGTTTGTACCACAGAGGATGACAATTTTCAATTCCCTAAGAAGATTTTGCAGCCAAAAAAGATACTCTATAGTGATATATGTAACATTGGGTCATGAGAATAGATGTTTGGAATCGTGTCACAATTCATTATAGGCAAACTAAAATGAGGAGAGTGTCTTGAGAAACACATGGGAAGGAAATTGACATTAAAGCCTTGAAAAGTATGGTTTTTATTGCTCATTACACTAACCCTCACGTAGCCCTATATGAAATAGGAGAGGGATCAATCTTGGAGCAATTGTGAGAATCAATTGCCTTCTTGTTGGCCAAGGAGAGCAAGCCGTTATTTAGAGTTTCCTTTGGAGCCTTGGGAAAAGTAACATCATTGTGATCCAAACGCAATGGTATTAAAATTAAAATACACTCTCTGGCAATGGCAAATAAGCAAAGTCAGGAAGCACAATGTTCTAATCAGTGTTTTAGCTAGAGACTGCTTACTCATAATACAGCAGCAAAACAAACTGATGTTTATATTCTGTCCATTCACTCCAGGTGGCAAAAGCAGCTTCGCAGCACGGTGAGCAGCAAGGCCCAGACGCAACCGCTCATCTGGAGAATCATCTTCCCAATGTCTGAAATTGGTGAGATGAGCTGAACCTGCCTGGAGAGATGAGGGTTATAAACTGCTCCAGTCTCACAGCACCCTCCTCTGGGCAATCTAGGGACTCCCCTATGGCTTCCTGGCAGGCTGTTCTTCCCTTTCATTGTGAGGTGGGATTTCTCCGTCCGACAATGGATAGAGGGATGGAATCGGGTGGGAAAAGCATCCCAGTAGGCCAGTGTAGCTCAAACCCTGACCCTGTGGACTAATCAGAGATCAAGGTCAAAGGGTTATCCTCACTGGAATCTCCATCTTCCATGAAACAAAATATTAGGGCTGTCAAGAGATAAAAAAAAAATTAATTGCGATTAATCGTGCTGTTAAGCAATAATAGAATACCATCTATTTCAATATTTTTGGAGGTTTTCTACATTTTCAAATGTATTAACTTCAGTTACAAAACCAAATATAAAATGTACAGTAGTCACTTTATATTTATTTTTTATTATAAATATTTGCACTGTAAAAATAAAAACAGTATTTTTCAGTTCACCTAATATAAGTACTGTAGTGCAATCTCTTTATTGTGGCAGTTGAACTTACAAATGTAGAATTATGTAAAAAAAAACAAAACACCAATGTTAAACTTTAGAGCCTATGAGTTCACTCAGTCCTATTTCTTGTTCAGCCAATCGCTCAGACAAACAAGTTTATTTATGTTAGCAGGTGATAATGCTGCTTGCTTCTTGTTTACAGTGTCACCTGAAAGTGAGAACAGGTGTTTGCATGGCACTTTTGTAGTGGGTGTTGCAAGATATTTGTACACCATAGATTCATATGTCCCTTCGTGCTTCATCCACCATTCCAGGGGACATATGTCTGTGCTGATGATGGGTTCTGCTCGATTATGATCCAAAGCAGTGTGGACTGATGTATGTTCACTTTCATCTGAGTCAGATGCCACCAGCAGAAGATTAATTTTATTTTTTGGTGGTTTGGATACTGTAGATTCTGCATTGGAGTGCTGCTCTTTTATGAATTCTAAAAGCATTCTCCACACCTCATCCCTCTCAGATTTTGGAATGCACTTCAGATTCTTAAACCTTGGGTTGAGTGCTGTAGCTATCTTTAGAAATCTCACATTAATACCTTCTTTGCGTTTTGTCAAATCTGCAGTGAAAGTGTTCTTAAAATGAACAACATATGCTGGGTCATCATCCGAGACTGCTATAACATGAAATATATGGCAGAATGTGGGTAAAACAGCAGGAGACAAAATTCTCCCCCAAGGAGTTGAGTCACAAATTCAATTAACACATTTTTTAATGATCATCATCAGCATGGAAGCATGTCCTTTGGAATGGTGGCTGAATCATAAAGGGGCATACGAATGTTTAGCATATCTGGCATGTAAACGCCTTCCATTTCCAGCTACGAAAGTGCCACCTGAACACCTATTCTCACTTTCTGGTGACACTGTAAATAAGAAGTGGGCAGCATTATCTCCCATAAATGTAAACAAACATTTCTCTTAGTGATTGACAGAACAAGAAGTAGGACTGGGTGGACTTTTAGGCTCTAAAGTTTTATATTCTTTTGTTTTTTAGCTCAATTACGTAACCAAAAATATCTGTTTGTAAGTTGCATTTTCATGATAAAGAGACTGCACTACAGTACTTGTATGAGGTGAATTGAAAAATACTGTTATCATTTTTCAGTGCAAAATCTGTGATAAAAAATATTAAGTGAGCACTGTACACTTCGTATTCTGTTGTAACTGAAATCAATATATTTGAAAATGTACTAAAATATCGAAAAATATGTAATAAATTTCAATAGGTATTCTATTGTTTAAAAGTGCAATTAAAACAGAGATTAATCGTGATTTAAAAAATTAATCACCATTAATTTTTTTGAGTTAATCATGTGAGTTAACTGAAATTAACAGACAGCCCTACAAAATATTTTTTTCGCCTCTTGCCGTCATCTCCTAATTTGCAGCTGTCTAGCAATGTCTGAGACAGTCGAGTGAAGGTCACTGAAGCAAATTGGTTCCTCAATTGTTTTTTAAAAGAAAATTCTTAAAGAGGGACTTGAAAGACTTGCCCTAGAAACACCCCCCCCCCGAGTGCCGTGCTGCTGAAACAAAAACAACAAAAAAAACCTCGAGCACCACTCTGCCAAACCAACCACCCCCAAAAACCTGAGTGCCCCACCACCACCCCAAGATTGGCCGCCCCTTTCAAGGTACCACCACAAGCACGTGCTTGGTCGGCTGGTGCCTGGAGTCGGCCCTGCTCCTAAATCACAGAAAATAAGTTAGTGAGGAGAAGGAGCAATAACAGCAGTGTGGCTGCTCTGTGATCCTAACATGGGGATTCATTAATTCAGTCCGTCACACGGACAGAGCAGGTCTGATTGCCTCGAGCAAGGGCCAGAGACACACTGCTTCACAGCGAAATATCCACCCTACTCGGAGCCCAAGCAACCGGATTTAGGGGTCATACGGGACAAACAACTGAACATGAGCTCCGTAGCCCATAAGTTTGCCCCCATGATATTTACTGACTTGCCTTCTGTTATATTCAGCTGAAATGCAAGAAACCTACAGGCCTGTATCATGTAAGATATTAGCTGTGGTTAAATAGGCTGTGACCCTTGGCACACATCAATAGTTACCTTCAGATTTTGGGAACTACGAAGATCTTGCTCCGTGGTAGGAGTTAGAATGTTCCAGTAAGTGCTACTGCAAGGAACATGGAAGTAAAAACCACAAATCCACGTAAGCAAGGAGTGATGGTATGATTGTACGCTGAAATGGTAGTTACACATAGCAACATATTAACCTGCTGAATTAGTACACCCCAGTATTGCATTGGTGAAAAGGCTCAATATGGGCAGGGAGGACTGAGCATTAGCAGATGATGTTCAGGCCCTATACTAGGGCAGTCACCATGTGGCTAGAGGCTGTTCTTTACTGGGCCTTGTACTTGACCCTTCAACTCGCTGGGGGACTTGAACTATCGAACACTGTGGCAAGCCAGAGGCAGGGTTCCTACTACCAAGTCCTTAACTAAGGGTGTAAGTATGTAATTCTTAGAGCTTATGCATAGAATGAGACCACAGGTTACCATGATCCTGTGTTATCTGTGTCTTATGCAGGTTGAGTGTCTGCTAGCTCTATTCATGATAGGAATAAAAGTATCTAAGGTTTTACTTTGCCCTCAGCGTCAGTGTCCTTTTCACTGACCCCGAGATACCCCACAAGTTATTGAAAGCCGTCGTGTGAGGGAAGAATCGTCTTACAATGAGATCAATTGGCCATTCAGCAAATCATTATTAACCTTAAAAAAGGGTCAGGCAACAGCTCCCAGAGGGATGTGATGGCGAGAAGGGCTAATGTGATCCTTGGGAGTAGTGAGGTATGGAACAGGGAGGTGATTTACCTCTGTATACACCGCTGGAAAAACTGATACTTGGATACTTCTACAGCTTTGCTGTCCACGGTTTAAAAAGGAAGTTGAAAAAAATGGAAAGGGGGGTAGAAGAGAACCACAAAAATGAGGCTGGGGAAAATGCCTTATAGTGAGAAAGCCAAAGAGCTTGTTCTTTTTTGATCAGCTAAACAGAAGACTGGGCAGTGAGTTGATCACAGTTTACAGGCACCTTCCCAGGGATAAAATGCCAGGTGCTGCAGGGCTCTTTACTCTGGCAGAACAAGAACCATTGTCTGGCTAGTGCCACACAGATTCACATTAGAAATAAGGCACAAATTTTTAACAGTAAAGGTGATTAACCATTGGCACCAATTACCAAGGGAAATGGTGGATTCTCCATCTCTTGATATCTTCTGATTCAGACTGGAGGTCTTTCTCAAAGACAGGTTTTAGTCCAACACAAATTATTGGGTTCAATACATGGCTAATTGGGTAAAATTTAATGACGTGTGTTATACGGGAGGTCAAAGTAGATGATCCAATGGTCCTGTCTGTATTTAAACTCTATGAACCTATGAGCCATGTGGGGGCTGGTTCTCAATGTTGGGTTGGGACAGAGGCTTTTCCTTCCTTGGAGCCACAGATTGTGTAAGATTTAATTTATTTAGTGCTGGGTTTTTTAAATAGCACCTGGGTGATGCAATACTTGTTAAAACTAGAAATGGGCCCTAGCCTAGGGAATTAGAGAGGTGTTGCAAACATTGTCGCCCTTCCATGAGCCCCTCCAAAGTTTGAGAATTTTTGGATCTGGCCCATTTATAACCAAAAAAGGAATAGAGAATTGAAATTTGACTGAAAGAGCCACCAGTTCTCCCTGGGAGAGGCTTGAACGCTGAGTGTTGCCAGTGAATCTGCGATACCAGATGTGGCTATACCTTTTGGAGCAGGCTGTTGTTGTTCGAGGTGTATAGTTTGTGTATGTGAGCTCATGAATCGAACCCTGGATTTTCTTTGACTGAGGATTTGCTGTTTCAGACCGTTCTGATTTCAGAGTGGAGAAGGAGGCGGACAGTCAGGCTCAGGGCAGCTGGTGGAGACAGAAAAAGTGCATGAAAACTCCTTTGAAGTGTCACACACAGGTTGTACTCTCGTTCAGTAGTGAAAGGGTTAAGACGCTTCTCAGTACCCGTTGAAATGAGAGCTGTTATGGTCTATTTAGTCAATGAGCTGTTACAATATCAATGGCGTTTTCAATGGCCATGTCTCCTTTTCTTCTGTTGAGATCACAAGAGCTTTGAAAGTTCACTGCCACGTCAGCCTCAGCCACAGATTCCTGTTCATTTTTCTTTGTTGTGAAGATTTTTTTTTTAAAGTAAATTAACTCTCACAAATGGGAAAGAAGCTTTGGGAGTGTGACCTTTAGACAAAAGCACACAGATTCAGATTTGTCATTCATTCTCCTTAACTTTTGCCTCGGAGTCCAAGAAAGGCAGCCAACACAATACATACCGTACTGAGTGTGGACTGCTGGGATACCTGGGCACAATTATCAGTGCTAAAGCAGAGGGACAATAATGCTGTATTTCTATGCTATTGTTGACTTCCAGCGCTTTGGGACAACGTTAGATATGGGAGAGCTTTTAGCTGCCTGCCGTCATGTTCAGATGCAATGGGAACCACATGGCGGAGTCCCTCAATGCTTCTTTAGAAACCCAGGAGCTAAGACTGTCATGACAGTTTACTCACCCCGTCTTCACTTTGATGATTGATGACTGTGGAAAAACTAATGATATTTTATTCACTTGTCAAAAAAATTACTTGCCCGGGCAAGACTGGGCTAATGCGATGCTATTGTAACACTGCTTTTTGTGGAATCATCCCTTTTCCCTGAAAATAGTATTTACAAAAATTTAAATATTTGTTCTTCTGTTGAGTCCTGCAGGGCTGATGCGATGGGGGGCAGGGTGAGGGGAGACAATTGTTCCCCTCCCCCACTCCAAAATGCTGTAACGTCTGTATAAATAAAGTGAAATGGCAGGGAATAGGACCCCAAATGTCTCCTGACAGGCCTGCCCACACCCCAGGAGGCTGACCGCTTGAAAATCATCCATCTAAAATGTTCCCTTTTGGCCTGTGTAATTTGGAGGTGAGACAAGTATTTGTAAGGATTCCCACTACTCTTTCTCCTCACAAACCACACATTCCAGCAGTCCCCAGATCCTACCAAAACAGGCAACAGTGTCACCAGGCGGAGTAAGGCATCCTTCAAACAGAAAAATCCCACATTACCTGTGGTGCCTTGAGCCAATGGTTAGTTTGAATCTAGTAACGTCTCCATCAAGGAAAACAAGTTTAATCACTTTAACACAGATGAAGGGTATGAGTGAGTGCCTTTATTTAATCAGATGTATTTGAGTTTGTTTATTTCACGTTATTACTATTGTTCTCTGTCACCTCAATAAGTAATCAGATGCTGCCTTCGTCTGCAGCGGCCTGGCAGGGCTGTCCTTAGGCATACGCAGTATACGCGGCTGCATAGGGCACCACCAGGACCATAGGTGCCTACTTCTCATCTTGCCAGGGTGGTGCTTGACCCCCACACTGCTCCACTCCAGGCCCTGCCCCCACTCCACCTCTTCCCCCAAACCCTTGCCCTTGCCTCTTCCTGCCCCTTCTCCAGCCCCACCCCGCCTCTTCCCCACCTCCTCCACCAAATGTGCCCTGTCCCTGCTCCTCTCGCTCCCTCCCAGAGCTTGAACGCCATGAATTAGCTGTTCATGGTGCTCTGGAAGCACTGGGAGGGAGAGGGAGGAATTGGTAAGCATGGGGCCACCAGCAAGTGAAAGGCATGGGGGGAGGTGTGCGGAGGGGGGGAGCTTGGCGCCGATGAGTGCTCCACACCCACTAAATGTTCCCCATGGGTGCTCCAGCTCTGGAGCACCCACTCACGCGGTCCGCGCCTATGACCGGGACAGCAGGTTGGCTCCTGCACACCCAGTGTGCGCTGTAGTCTGCTTATTAGTCAGGAACCGAATGCACCGGCATAGGGGCACCAGTATTCACAGAGCCGAATGAGCCAGCATAGGAGCACCAGTTTAATAATACTGCACAGGGCCCCATAAATCCTAAGGGCGCCTTGTGGCCTGGCTTAGGAGATGTTTCCTGTTGGACTTGACTCTTTCACATACTCTGATTTTCTCACTCAGTACAGTATTTGGAACTGTCCTGTTTTCTCTGTCCTTTAGCTATTACAGCCTGTGGGGCATCACTGATTTACGCTCAGTGGGACATCTGCAGTTTGCCCCAATTTACTTTTCCCTGTGGCGCCATGTACAAAAGTGGTTATTGGAAAGAGGTTGAGTGAAGTCACAATTCAGGAGGTGTTGAAAATACTTCTCTTGCCAACTTTATTAGCAGAATGCTAGGTGCTTTATTGGAGGGTTTCCTTGACTTGGGGAAGGGGCGGAGGGGAGGGAGGAAAGCTCACCAGAATATACTCTGGAGTCCTCCTCTACCTCTGTTTGAACTCCACTGCAACCAATCCCAGATCCTGGCTTGAGCAGGTGCAACTCTATTGACTCCACATCACTGCTGACTGGGGATGGGATCTGAGATTTTTATTAAAACTATAAAAGATGTTGGATCAATCACTGGGCTATCTCAAAGTCCAGGTGGGTGGTACTGTAGCTGTGTACTGGGGAAATTGACTTTGACCCCAATTCTGCTCCTCTAAAAGTAACAAATGTTTTGTCATGAATTCAAAGGAAGCAAGATTGAGCCTTTAAAATAGGCTCTGAATTGCTTCTGAATGCTCCCTTCACTTAAAACCTGAACTCCTCTCTCTTCCCTCTTGCCTGACCCAGGTAGGATGCCTCTCTCTTACTCATAGTAATAGTCTACAGGCTGCAACTCTGTAAAGGCCACATCTATGCTGTATCCAGGAATCCCTGGCTGGCCCACAATAACAGTACAGATATGTCAGCATCTTTATTGTTATTTCCAGAAGCTGTGTCTAGAGGTCAACCAGGTGAGAGCCCCCCACTCTCAAATCCCCGTTGCTTTACGCCCAGGGCTAAGTAATGTTGAGACCTCTTCCATCCAGGAGTGCCTTGGAATAAACACTTCTCGTGCCTTTAAAAAGCTGCAGACTTGGCAAAAGATTCCAATCATCTGCAAAATGTTTCCTAAAGGAGACGAGTGATGATAAAGGGACTGAAATGGAATCTAAATTCTTAGTCAGGTTCAGCTTTGAATAGCAGGGTTCTTACAGAGAGGCTTAAAGTGCAGACATACGAAAAGTAAACATTTCATCTTTATACTAGAGCAGGTAGAGCTGTTTGAATAGAATGCAAAGCACGCTCAGCAGCCGAGCTAATCTGAAGTACCATTAAAATTCATATATAGAAAACCACAGCATAAGGAACTGCTTCTTTGGGCATGTTTCTGAGGCCACGTCTACACTACGGGATAATATCGAATTAGCTAAAATCGGTTTCTTAAAACTGATATTATAAAGTTGAGTGTGTGCGTCCACACTAGGCACGTTAATTCGATGGTATGCATCCATGGTCCAAGGCTAGCGTCGATTTCTGGAGCGTTGCACTGTGGGTAGCCGTTCTGTAGCTATCCCATAGTTCCCTCAGTTTCCCCCGCCCCTTGGAATTCTGGGTTGAGAGCTCAGTGCCTGATGGGGCAGAAATCATTGTGCGGGTGGTTCTGGGTACAGCCTCACCCCTCCCTTTGTGAAAGCAGCAGACAACCGTTTCGCGCCTTTTTCCCTGGGTGAACTGAGCAAACGCCATAGCACAGCAAGCATGGACCCTGCTGAGATCAGTAACGCTATCGTGAACGTTGTCAACACCTCACGCACTCTCGTGCTGTCTATGCTGAGCCATGAACTGCAAAGGCAGGAGGAGAGGAGGAGGCAGCTACGCAGCGCGGGCGCGAGAGCGATGAGGACTGGACAACTGAATTCCCTAACGCGGGCCCCTGCGTTTTGGAGCTACTGTTGGTAATGGGGCAGGTTCTACCCATTGAACGCCCATTTGGCGTTGGGAAACAAGCACATGTGGTGGGACCGCATAGTTTTGCAGGTGTGGGACAATTCGAGTGGCTGCAAAACTTTCGCGATGCGTAAGAGCTCACTCTTGGAACTTTGTGACATGCTTCCCCTGCCCTGAAACGCCATGAATACTAAGTATTGAGAGCAGCCATCACATGGAGATAGCGAGTTCGGAATACCCTTCTGGAAGCCTCATGCAACTCAGACCAGCTACGGTCAGTCGACATCAATTTGAATAGGCAAATCTTACTTGGGGCTGCTGTGATGAAGTAGCCAAAGCAATCGTTAAGCTGCTGCTACGAAAGGTTGTGACTGGGGAAACGTGAGGTGATATGAATGCTATGGTGCAATGGTATTCCCTAACTGTGGGGGTAGATGGAACCCATATCCCCTATCTTGGCCCCAATGCCAGGGCACCCAGTACGTAAACCGGCAAGGAGGACTTTTCAATGGGCTGCAAGCACTGGTGATCACAAGACGTTTCCCAACATCACGTGGGAGTGGCAGGAAGGTTATGATGCTCGCGTTTCTTTAGAAGCCATACTCTGTTTAAATGGCTGCAGAAGGAATACTTCCAGCCAGAAAATAAAACGTTGGGGATATTGAAATGCCTGTGTTATCCTGGTGACCCAGCCTATCCCTTGACTGCATGGCTCATGAACCATTACACAAGCAGCCTGGACAGTGTCAGGAAGCTGTTTAACTACAGACTGAGCAAGTTGCAGGATGTGATAGAATGTGATTTGGCCGTTTAAAGCGCTGGCGACATCTGACTCGCTCAGACCTCAAGCCAACCAGTCCGTTTGTTATGCTGCTTCTGTGTCTCCACAATCTCTTGAGGGGAGTAAGGGGAGACATTTATGGCGGGGTGGAGGCTGAGCAAATCCACCTGGCGCTGAGTACGAGCAGCCAAGGGGGGGGAAAAACCCCCAGGCGATTAGAAGCACACCAGGAGGCGCTGCGCATCGAGAAGCCTTGAAAACGAGTTTCAGCACGGCCAGGGTACGGAATTGACTGCTGTGTTTGTTCCCTTGATGACCCCCCCCCCTTTATTGACTCATTCCCTGTAGAGCAACCCACCCTTCCCCCTTATTACAGCTGTGTCTGAAGGAAATAAAGTCAGTATCATTTAAAAATCGTTATTCTTATTATTAAAAGTCATCATATTGGTTAAAAATCATGTATTTCTTTCTTTTTAAAAGTCATCCCTGTAAGCAAGCCACCCTCCCCTTGAATATGGTATTCTTATTAAAAAGTAATTTAAAAAGAAGGCAGAAAATTATCAAGTATCCCTGCCTGTGCTTTGAGAGGATAGAGAAGGAAAAGCATTCTAAGCTCATTTCACGTAATGACAGCCTTTTGCTTGGACTGTTCAGAGGTGGAGTGGCTGGTGCAGAAAGCCTGCCCCGCATTGCATCTTACACTCTGGGTGAGGAGATATGGAACAATGGGGAGCTTTCGAGTGGTTGAACATGCTGCAGCCGGCACTCTGTACCCGCTTGCTCTTCCTGAAATCCACCATCGTTGAGGATATTCAGTTTGAGCACAGCAGCTGCAGCGTCAGATACCCGCCACCGCTATTCTTCCTGCTACCACCTCTCATCTCGAGCGTCTCTCCTATCCTCCCGTCACTGGCATCTTTCCTGTACTTTGCTAGCACGTCCCTTCACACTCATTCTGTGAGCTCTGTCATTGCAGTGTTACTTCCGATTTTCAGAGAACACACCCCTTTCATCGTGTTCTCTTCCTCCTCCCTGTTCTGAGCTACTTCGGATGGCGTAGGGGCCGGACAACTGTGCAGCTTGCTATGGGGAGGAAAAACAGGAGAGAAGTATGTAAAAAGATACATTTTAGAGACGATGCGCTGGGTTACTCTTTTACAGTGATAACACTGGTCCACCTTACATAGCACATGTGATTTCACTACAAGGTCACATGTTTGCATCGTTTAATATTGAAGGCTGTGGCTCTGGTGTGGTTGCAATCTCACAGGACGCAGGTCCAGGCATCCAAATTAAGCTTCCAGGCGCCATGGTAAGGCTTTCCTGTTTGACTTCTCCGCGTTCATATACACAGTGAATCTATGATGCCTTTGTTCCTGTCTAAGAGGAACAGCAAACCCCAACCCCCCCGTCTCTTCCCCTCCTCCCCCACCGCATGGCTCTTCTGTAAGATCACTGGTAATGAGCGTGAGCTGAGTACCTAGGAAGATTCTGCTCGCGAAACGCTGAGAAACTCAGCACTATCATTCTTCCCTCCCCGCTTTGCTACAAGCAAGGAAGGATTAAGTGGCTGCCCAGTAGGAAATCGCCATGTCTGCCCCTAATTAAAGTCCTGAATTTCAAACCAGGTTCAATGAATGATATAACTCTCGCTGAGAATACCACCGCAGTGCAGAACGTATGTTTTGGAATGCCGCAGCACCTGGCCATAACGGCTTTGCTTTGTGAGCTATGATTCCAAATACTTGCTACATGCATGGGTGGAAAAGTGTCATACAATGGGGACCAAATAGGGCTGCCTTGCCAGAAATCTTCTGCAAAAGCTTTTGAGTACCTCAGAGCGATTCATAGAGATTATTTGAGAGATTTTCGCTCCATCCCCAGACACGTAACGATCTTTCCTGTAACTGTACTGGCTGCTAATGCATCCCAAGCCCTGATGGCAATTCAATCAATTAAAAAACGTTGTTTTAACCATGTTAATATTTACAAAGTACACCACCAGAGGTCGCTTCCATGGCTTCACTGTCTGGGCTTGTGGCTTGAGAGGCGTGGGACGGTAATTCTGGTCACAAAAAACTCCTGGCTGTTGGAGGGCAACGGAGTGCTGTGTGCTCTCAGCAAGCTCTTCCTCCTCTTCTCTTCATCCTCCGCAGAATCCTCAGCCACGTTGATCATACAACCCCGACCTCTGAATCACGGCCAGGGGTCGGTACTGGTTTGCAGCCCCTAAAATTGCATGCAGCTCAAGCATAGAGTGGCATGTTTTCGGCCCTGACCAACCTTCCGTTTGCTTCTCTGGTTTTCTGGTATGCTGTCTGAGCTCCTTAACTTTGACTCTGCACTGCACTGAGTCCCTGCTGTGGCCTTTTCCGTCATAGACTTTGAAATTCTTTCAAAATTTTTTCATTTCGTCTTTTCGAACGGAGTTCTGTTAGCACTGAATCTCTCCCCATATAAGTGATCAGATCCAGTACGTCTTGTGCGGTCCAGGCTGGTGCTCTTTTTTTGATTCTCAGGAGGCTGCATTGTTACCTGTGCTGATGAGCTCTGCGCTTGGTCACCTGTGCTGATCAGAGCTCCACACTGGCCAAACAGAAATTGAATTCAAAAGTTCATGGCTTTCCTGTTTACGCTGGCCACTGCCTCAGAGTTCTGATTGCTGTCCAGACGGTCAGTGGTGTACTGTGGATACCTCCCGGAGGCCAATAACGGTCGATTTCCGTCCACACTAACACTATTCTGAGAAGTAGCAATATCATTTTAGCGCTACTCCTCTCGTTGGGAGGAGTACAGAAATCGATTTAAAGAGCCCTTTATATCAATATAAAGGGCGTTGTAGTGTGGACGGGTACAGCGTTAAATCGATTTAACTCTCTTTAAATCGATTTAAACGCGTAGTGTAGACCAGGCTTGAGTTCACTGCGTCACAGTGCTATCCTCCTTATAGTCAAGACAATCAGCTTCAGCTTCCACCGTGTGCCTGGATAAAACTCAGCCTCACGCAGGTATTGAATGCATCTGCATTTTTTAATGTTAATAGGGAAGTCATTTTGAACCACTTGAAGCGAAGATCATTTGTCTAGGAACAGCTATCAGCAGTACCTGCTTTGTGAATGAATTTGTGCAAGTGTTGTCCTGGGTACCTAGTCCTCAAATATTAAAGCAAAAAGAAAATTAACTCCAAGGTTCCCAGTACAATTTTGGGAAACCCATTGAGCTGTGATTGTTTTCAGATGTCAAAGGGATAGTGTGCAAGGAAAATCAGCAAGCGTCATTAGATGGCAATCTGCCCTTTTGAGAGGGTAGCTTTGCAATGTGTTGAAGGCCTCTGCTTTGGGAGGAGGAGTTGTTAGGATGACAGGAAAAAACTGAGACTTTTGTGAGGATTGAAGTTATTAACTTCAACAACATGAAGATTAATTTTGGTTTAGGGTCTGGTTACAGGGACTTAGCTTTGTTTATTTTACCCCACTAAAGAAAAATTCTTCTTGACATTTATCAAACATACATTGAACAGAAGAAACTCTTAAAACATTGAAAATTCAAAGATTCCAGTAAACCTCCATGTTAACACTTCCCTTCTCTCGTTCTGGCTGTACAGAGTCTTTCAGAGGGTACTGTTAATCTTGGCATCTCTCAGATAGTATTGAGGTGGGTGGCGGGTAAGAGGAGTTTGGCTGAAGTGCATCATGGGAAACCTAGCCCAGTAGGGGAGCTGGTCCATAAAGGAGAATAGGGGCATAAAGGAACCGAACTACAACTCCCATGAGTCACCCAGTAGGCCATGCAAGTTACAATATTTTGGTTTTGGAGAGTTTGTTTTTCCAACAAAAAATAGAAGTTTCCCACCGAAAGCAGACACTTTGCAAAACACAAATTGTGCTGTTGAAAACCAAATTTTCCCTTAAACCAGTTTTGATGGAAAATTTTCAAGCAACCCTAGTCCTGACCTTTTATTGTCCTCAAAGAGTCGACAGTTGGCTTCTCTCCTGTGCCCAGTTAACTCTGTTGGATCTAGTGTCCTGGCAAGATTCCCATCTGGGAATTTATATTCTGCCTGCCTTTGCTCTCCCTGCAGTAGCTAAGGTACCAGCTCTGCTTCCCGGCTTAAACAATTCTGTCACATTCTATCCCGGTGGCAGGCAAAAGCGACTTATTGTGTGCAGTTATAAAAAATACGGGCCTTGTTCTGAATTAAAGACACTGTAGCAGTGTGAGTTACCTTGGTGAATGGGTTTGAAGTTTACAAGACTTTTTTCCAAGCGAGTTATTCTGAAGAAATAAACACCAGAATTAACTGGGGATTATCCAGGGTCAGTAGAGTTCCTTATGCATCTACACAGGTGCTTAAATCATGACTGTTGATCATGCCCAGAGTACCTCAGTATTTTGGCCACACTGTTGGAAGGGAGGAATTTATTATCTTCATTTTACAGATGGGGAAATTGAGGCACATGGGGTGAATTGACTTGCACCCCAGGCCACACAGGAATTCTGTAGCAGAGTTGGAAACTAAACCCAGATCTTCTGGAACACCATCCGGTGCTTTAACTCACAAGACCATCCAGCCTGGCTGGCTCGCAGACTTCTAAACAAACATGAGATGGAATTTCAAACTCTTCAGATGATGCATTTTCTTAAAATAATTGTGCAAAAACATTTAACAGAACCTCCCTCCTCCCGGTACAGCTCGAAGTGGTGTTGAAATATCAGCTTGCTTTTGACTGATGGGCTGCTAGTGAATTACTGCAGACTATTGCTCTAAATAGCCACTAAGTGGCAGTCAAGTAAAAATTATCATACAATGAAATGTTCCTTGAATAAGCATTTACTTAACAATGTCAACACAAAGTTAAGCATCAAAACAAAGTTAAGCGCTGCAAACCTGCTGGTATACCTATTGAAAACTTTAAGGGGGTAGGGGAGAGGTCATGATAATTCAGGTTCCTTTAGTAACGCCATAAAAATCTCGTGCTGTCTTTACTGTGGGTGCAGATCATATGAGTGATGCAGCTAAAATCACATTCTACCACCTTATTATCCTAAACTGACCAATGTGCTATAGATTTAGGGCACTCTTATATGATAAATGAGGGGAACAAACCGACTACTTGGGTGACATTCTAAAGTTATGTCTCAGTTCCCACTGCAACGATGGAGCATGTGCTGTCCACAAACAAAGCTTTGTCTAGAAAGGACTCTGGTAGTATTTGGTTCTGTTGATTTTATTAATCTTTATTTTTTTTCCTTTTGGTTTTAAATGGTCAAATGCAACTCTGGGGAAAAAATCTCCTGAAACCCCAAAAAAAGATCTAGGTCAGACATAGAGATTGTTGGCTTTAATTAGCAACTGTGCACATTTTTAACCTTTTGTGAAATTCCAGGTCTTCACGCTTCAGGTAACTATCCTGCTGTACTATTGAGCTGAATTGGAGATGACCTCTTCAGGGAGAAATTATAATTGGAAGTGTCATTTATCCTAAACTTTTATCCTAAAATTCATGCTCCTAGGCATGCCGCCAAGATCCTCATATTTAGAATATTTTAAAATATTTGAACAAGGTGACATAAATTTTAATGGTTAGGAGACTCTTGAGACAACATTTTTTTTAAAGGTAAGGCAAACAGTAGTCAATAAAGATGATTTTCAAGGGATCTTTTACAAAGTGCAGTGGAAAGTGTTTTCAGCAACCAGCGGAAGAGCCAGCAAAAAAATCTGGCACCTGTAAAAAGGATTTTAACTGAAGGTCACACAAAAATTGTATTGGGCACCTTGGAGGGAAGAGATTGTCTACTGGAGGGGGTTCTAATCACAAGCTTCACTGCTTTTTTAGGACGCCCCTGCCTACGCTAGGTTATCCTACGAGCCATCATTTAATCACACTTTTGAACACAGTGCCCAGTCCTGTGTGGGGCTTTTCATGCAGTAATTGGAGCCTTCCACGTCTAAGGCTAGAACTGTGGTCTTGTGCTTTGAAGAGGGGGCTAGGAGTCTGCAGGGTTTAGGCATGGGCAGGTCGCTCAAGGGAACTCCAGTGTGTAGAGGTTCTCAATTAAAAAAAAAAAAAAAAAAGAGATGACACTTTCCCTCCTTCATAAAGTACTTTCAGATCATTGGATGAGTACCATGACATAGTATAGTTAATATATGTGTGAAGTTCTTATTAATGTCACATCCATCATCACAATAGCCATCCCCCACCCCAGAGCTGGATCTTTGGATAATTTCAAGAGGTACCAAACAAAAGCAGCCAGGGAGTTAAACTAAGTAATGCCCTTGTCTGCATTCAGCTCACATGCAGAGCATGAAGAAGAAAATATGAGACCCACTCCTTAGCACGGTGCCTTTTGGAAATTCCCTAGGGAAGGTAAAAGCAGCCAAAACTCTCTTGCCTTTTCTGTAGACCTCTTCCTTGATATGGCTCTCCCTTTCCATTGGGGGTGGGTGGGTGTCTGAGGACGGGGGAAGTCTCTAGAAGTACAGATTTTCTCTGAGGTTTTTCTCCTCCCAAGGGTTTCCTAGGGGGATTGGCATGTTGACAGTTAGAGGTGCTAAAATGTCTACAGCCCAACCTTCTGCTCTGCCTGGCTGCCCTCTCAGAGATTGTATATGTTAACCTTGCTCCTTGGGGCTGGTAGTAAAAGATTAAATGCAAGATCTGCACTTACCAACTAATCTTAATCACTCGTCATTGAATCAATATTCATTCATTTCCCTCTCTGCCCCCCATTCTTCATGCTGCATCTCGTTTCACGTATGTAAATCATACACACATCATTATGATTCCACAAGGGCATTTTTTCTATATTAAATAAGATCTATAAACAGGCAAAATGAGGACAGGCATTTCAAATTCTCCCTCGTCTGCTATTTCTTGTGATGGCTTTTATAAAGGTCACACCCAGCGACCATGTTTTCAGCTCTAAGACCGTTCATTGCCACCACCGTAATTACTTAAACTTTGATATTTATTTTTTTTAGCTCCCTTCTGAATATTATAGTCTTGGAGAGGTTAAATAATGCACTAGAAAAGCTCTGTGGAATGCATAAGATGTGTTCAGCTGTATGAGCAGAATTATGTACCATGGTCTCTGTGTGCCATTAAAAGGGACTGTCAGAACTCCAGATGATTTAAAGTACCATTTTCTCCTTGGACTGGATATTTCCAGTGTGCACATTTGTGTCTTCTAGTTACCCAGGGGTGCTGCAATGGATTGCAGTGTCCAGGGCTTGGCTAGCGTCTGCTTCAGGTCACACATGCTCCAGGTTCTGCTCTACATTCTATGGTGTTATTCATTGTTTGGATTACACTAGGGAGGTTGTGGCCCTGACCAAAACCAGGATCCTGTTGTACTAGGGCTTTGTAATAGCCCATAGCAAGAAACAGGCCCTGCCTCAAAGAGCCTCCAGTTTAAATAGACAGGATGGACTGAGGAAGTATTATTCCCATTTTACAGATGAGGACTGAGTCTCCAAGAGGGTGAGTGATTTGCCCAAGCTCTGCTAAAGAATCTGTGGTCAAGCCAAGCACTGAGCCTGGGTCTCAGGAGGCCCAATTCAGAACCTTTACACAAGGCCATCCTTTGGTAGGCATCCATAATACCTGAGCCAGGTGCTGTCGGATGGCTTCTCCCTGCTGTGGCTCAGCTGCTTTCCATTGACATGTGAGATGTTTTGTTTTTGTTTACTGAGATACCAAGCTCCTCCTAGGCTACATTCTGGAATCTCTTTGCTTTCATATAGATTACGTCTGTGCTACGTCCCAGAATAGCTCTATTCACAGCTGCCATTCCTGGGTTGAGCAGAAACACTATATTAGAAAGGAAGCTATTTTGTCTTTCATTGCTTCTTTTCATGCTCAGATTTAGACATAAGTTTTCCCTTGTATCAGAGGGGGAGCCGTGTTAGTCTGGATCTGTAGAAGCAGCAAAGAATCCTGTGGCACCTTACAGACTAACAGACATTTTGGAGCATGAGCTTTCGTGGGTGAATATCCACTTCGTCAGACGCATGTAGTAGAAATTTCCAGGGGCAGGTATATATATGCTAGCAAGCAAGCTAGAGATAACGAGGTTAGTTCAATCAGGGAGGATGAGGC
>NC_133776.1:102290791-102310912 GCF_003597395.2 Chelonoidis abingdonii
CTGATGGTGTCAAATTTGCAGATGAACTGAAGCTCAGCAGTTTCTCTTTGAAGTCTGGTCCTGAAGTTTTTTTGCTGCAGGATGGCCACCTTAAGGTCTGCTGTAGTGTGGCCAGGGAGGTTGAAGTGCTCTCCTACAGGTTTTTGTACATTGCCATTCCTAATATCTGATTTGTGTCCATTTATCCTTTTCCCTAGAGACTGTCCAGTTTGGCCGATGTACATAGCAGAGGAGCTGATCTGGTTAGGTCCTGTGACGGTGGACCAGCAACACCATCACGGGACCTGACCAGACCAGCCACACCATCACTGGTTCATTCACCTGCACGTCCACCAATGTAATATATGCCATCATATGCCAGGGAGTTCAGGGAGCAGGGAGGGGGGAACCTGGTCTGATGAGCAGCCCCTGGGCATGGCTGGCCCCTGGGGTCTATAAAGGCTGGTTGGGATTTGCCCCTCAATGAACTGATGTGCGAGGGGGAGGGGTGCAAGGTGGAAGTTTCACCTAGGGCGCAAAATCTCCTTGCATCGGCCCTGCCCCAGGGGGAGCGTGCACCCCAGTTTAAGAACCACTGCACTAAACTGATAAGATCTGCATTTTAATTTAATTTTAAATGAAGCTTCTTAAACATTTAAAAAAACTTGTTTACTTTACATACAACAGTTTATAGAGAGACCTTCTAAAAACATTACAATGTATTACCGGCACGCGAAACCTTAATTTAGAGTGAATGAATGAAGACCTGGCACACCACTTCTGAAAGGCTGCCAACCCCTGTGCTAGTTGATTGCAAATGAAGGAGGAAAATCATTAATTGTGCATCATAAATATTTCATGCCCAAAAATGTTAGTGTGGTATTAAGGAAGAGAAATCAGATGTTCAAAAGTCAGGAAATGCCTAATGTTGAAAGCTCATCCTGAACTTTGCCCCCTTGTTCATTAATAATTGCCACATAAGAAAAGGTTACTCAGACTGGAATTTCTTATACAGCCTTAAATGTAGTGCAGAGTGTTTGTAGGTTTGGCTTGTTTTTTAAGTCTCCCATGAGGTCTATGCAACAATCCAGGTATGAATACAATCGGGTCATAATTTTTTAAGAATCAGGGACAAAGTTATTACTGAATTATGTAAGCAGGAGCAATTCTCAGGTCTTCAGTGAAACTTCCCCCACTTTACAACAACAGAGAATTTTCAGTGGGCTGGTTGAAATCCCATTTATAAAATGAATCCAAAAGGGGTTTCATATTTTGTAACTACCTAGAGTTGCATGACAGGACATAACGTGGTATTGAAAAACCTGTTATTTCATAAGCCACAAAGTCTGCACTGTGTGTTTGTATTGACACCATTGCTAGATGTACAAACATCTGAAGGGTTTATTGAAAATCATTCAGATGCTTCTGGCTCAGAATAGTTAAAATAAATATGAAAAGACAGTGTAGTATGCTCAGAACAAATGAAAAGAAATGCAGTTTGTCTCTAATCTGTAGAATCTATTGCTGAGTATTGGTGATAGAGACAAAAACTGTGGTTGGATTTTAATAAGACCTGGCATATCATGAGCATTTATCATCTGTGTAGCAATGCAAGAGGAGTCAAGAGCAGGGTCTTTTAAATAAAAACAAAACAAACCCCGAACCCCCTAACTCTCCCCCTGCAGTGATGCATGTTTCTGCAGTGAATTCGAGTAACATGCACTGGCATGTGAGCAATACACCCAGCCCTGGTAAATGCATGCAGGTCCCCTTGTCTTTGCATTAAAGCTGTGGTGCATTCCCTATAACATACATTGACTCCTCTGGACTTTGCTACGTAACACATCAAGCAGGGGGTTTCAACCTTTTTCATAGCATGGGTCACTTCTCAGTAAAGAGGTGGTTACATGGGCCACCTCGCTGTCATTCACAATCATGCCATTCATTTCCCCTTCCCATTCACAATAGCATAACGTCGTATTGCAGCAATTGCTTGCTATTAGGAAAGCAATTGACGTGTCTGTAGCTGTCCCTAATAGGATGTAATAACTGGAAACAAGGAGGCAAGCAAGCACTGTGTGACCTGTCAGTTCTCTGCACACCAAAGAAGTCCACCATGGGTGACAATTTGGGAAGCATCAGTACAGCGGGGATGGGATCTGATAAGCTATAAGGCTCAGTAAGGAATGCTCCCCCAGGCACAACGCTGGACAACTGGCTCGAGGCTTTGTAGGTTTTTATTGCCTTCCTCTGAAGTAGCAGGTACAAGCCCCACTGGAGACAGGACCTTGGACTAGATGGACCAGTCACCAAGGTGGGAAGGTGACGCCTCTGTATCTGTCACACAAACTTCTCCAGAATTCCTGGCATGATGCCTCTCCTGTCCCAGGCTGAGAGATTGAATTTTAATTTTTATGGAATAGAATCAACAATTTAATGGAGAGAAATAAAAATTTATGTCCTTAATTATCACCTAGGTTGGACTTGAGCTCTGTTGAATTCTCTGGCATGCATGAGATGAGCTAGTCTCTGTCTGTGCCATCGTTTTGCTCCAGGCAGTACAAAGCAGCAGCAGGATGGCACAATTCAGCTCTTAGACGCAGGTCTATTCACATAGGTGCTACCCAGAGTAATGGGAACTAGTCCCTGTGTCAACTAACCTGTCGGAAGGGCAGAACCTACAGCGAGGGGGAAATGAGGCAGGCAGATTTGGGGTTTAACCCAAGCAGGAGGCAAGATTTACTCTCTAACTGACTGGACTCTGGTTTCCTGAATCTAGCTCACCTGGAATACAGAAGCTTCAGTTTAAGCTTTTCTCAGTATTTGCTGTAATTCACTTTGACTTTATGAGTAGCCCCTGCAGTACTTTGCATTATGGGATGAAATTTCCATGGTTATGAATTGCAGTAGCGGCTCCAGGCACTGGCTCCAAGTGCATGCCTGGGGTGGCAAGCCACGAGGAGTGCCCTGCCAGTCCCTCCGAGGGCGGCAGTCAGGCTGCCTTCAGCGGCGTGCCTGTGGGAGGTCCATCAGTCCCACAGCTTTGGCGCCAATTTGGCAGCGGGTATACCGAAGCCGCAGGACCAGCGGACCTCCCACAGGCAAGCCACTGAAGGCTGCCTGCCTGCCGTGCTTGGGGCGGCAAAAAAGCTAGAGCCGCCCCGATGACTTGCCAGGAAGGCAAATCTGTCTAGTCTTCACTGTCGAGCAAAAGATCTCTGCATGCACAGCTGAAGGAAACAGCAGACAAGATGAGAGTGAGCGAGCCCCGGTTTGATCAAAGAGCTCTGGACAACAGGACAGTACACCCAGTTATTCAACGACGAGTTTGGCTTAGGACCTTGTCCCAGATCACGACACACTGCCCACCCGAAGTTACCTCACGGAGTCTGTATTCCCATCTGTAGCAGGGTGGTCAACCCCGCTCATGCCCTGAAGGGCTTAAAACAGCCCTGGGAGAGGGCTGTGTCTGGAAAAAGGCTAGGCTGATTGGGGGAAAGCAGCCACAGGTGGGGCCACGCCCCAATCAGGCCACGGCTGGCCCTATAAGAAGGCTGAGGGCCAGAGGCTGTAGAAGAGACACTCTCTTTCTAGCTTCAGAGAGAGGAGGACATGACTGCCTGGGAAGCTGAGATGGGTATCTAGGGTGGAGCAGTGCTGGGGAAGAGCAGAGGGAGCTGGGGAGCTCCAGCCTAGCAAAGCCCCAGGCTGCTGGCCAAGCTAAGGGCCCACAAAAGTGTATTAGGGCTGCAGAGGGGCAGCACAGAGATAGGCAGAGGCAGCTGGTCCAACCCCCCCGTTGCCGATGATGAGTGATTTACAGACTGCCGTCCGCCCCAGTGAGTAGGGGCCAGATGGAAACTGGCAGTAACCACTGAGGAAAGGTGGGGATAGAGGGTTGGGAGTTTCCCTAGGTGGGGAGACCCAGATTGTGGGTACTGCTGGGGCAGAACCCTGATGTAGCAGGGCACCAAGGTCTGGGAGGGACACGGGAGCCAGTGGCAGGCGAGACACCAGCCTGCAGAGGATGCTCCAGGTTGGAAAAGATGCTCCAGGTTGGATGACCAGCAGGAGGCGCCACACTGGTGAGTCATCGCGCCGCCACACCATCTAAAATATCAGTGCCGACTCTGTTAGGCTGTAAGCCCCTTGTGATAGAGATCATGGGTTTGTACAGTGCCTAGCCCAGGGTGTGTCTGGTGCATGACTGGATGTGATGAGTCATCCCTGAGTGTTCTGAGTGCTTTGAGCCTGATGAGTTATCCGAGATAATTACCTGGGAGTCCTAAGGGGCCAGTCAATCCAGAGCGACGGGTGTGGCCATGTGGCTGCAAGGCAGGGCTGTAGGTTCCTAATGAAAGCAGCCACTCCAGTCTGCTCAATGTTGTTACCTTGCTGGCCATGCTCCCGGCTACTTGGTAGTCCTGAGAGACTGCTCCTGCTCCAACCCAGGCCCACTCCTGATCAGGCCATGCCAGTTGCCCAGCTTTGCTGACACTACAGCTCCTAGGTGCTACGGTAACGCAAATAATACATCACAATAATAATTAATGGTTTTTTGCCTTTCAGGATTAGTCATGCTGACTGATGTCTTCTGAAGTCTCAGCCACCCTGCCATCTATTCTTATGAAATTGACTGGAAAGGACTGGAGGAATAACTGGTAAGAGAAGGAAACCTCACTCAAAAATCTTCATGTTTACAGTCCCAGTAACCTGCCGTCACCAAGGTACCACCCTATATGCTTTCATCCCATAGTATCCCAATTGCTGTATTGTGGCAAATATTGACTTGTCAGTGGCAACCACTATGAAATATTTTCAGTTTGGCTTTCCAAATGAAGGCAATGAATGGATACGCATTAGAACCGGCCTTTTGAATGAGTTTCATATTATTGGAGTGACCTGCTAATACAGCTTTGATGGAATGATGAAGGGCGCTTGTTATCCCCAAAGGTAAAAGACCTATGATCTGAAAGAACCTAGGAAGTCTGGCTGAAGGCCAGAACTCTCCTGCTAACATAGCACTGTGCATACCACTGCTTAAATCGGCATAAGTTATGTTGCTTGGGAGGGGTGGCTAATTCACGCCCCTGAGTGACATGACTTAGGTTGACTTGAGCTATAGTGTAGCTATAGTGCTAGTCTGTCCCTTTAACTTTGTCCTTTGTCTCTGGATGTTCAGTAGCTTCCCAGTCTGGGAATGTATTTTACCCTTCCGATATGGAGGTTTCTTGGCAGGCACCATCATTTACTGGCTTTATCGCTGTGGGCCTGTCTGTGGCTTCAGAATCTTTGTGTGCGTCCAACCCTTCTGCTTGAGAAATTTCACCAATAAATGGTTGAAGGAGCTCTCATAATTTTTCCTGTTTCTAGCATCATGAGCTGCTGGCAGTCAGGACTTGCTAGTGAAATGGTGAGTGGATTTGCCTTTCGGTTATGCAGACTATAATTATTTTAATATGAAGGCCCCCAAAGCACAGTAAGCGCTGAAGCTTTTTGTGGTGTGAATCTGCTCCTGACAGGCCACTATAGTGGCATATTGATCTTTCCTGGCATTTACATGGAAAGCAGCTCAAGGTAACATTGACCTTGGAAGAAAGATCTACTCTGAATGGAGAATGTATGGGTTAGGCAGAAACAGGCAGGCCTTCAGTATACTGTAGAGCAGAGATGCCGCCTTTTTCATTTACTTTTTCTCCAGCAAATATTTACTGTGGTTTGGAGGGCAAGACAATTTCCATTCTCTCCTATGTTTCACTTCCCTCCATCAATCCATGGCTATTGATGGAGTTCAGGACCACTGTATTCCTCGTTTTTCTTTTGTTTTTAAAAGATCCTCAGTCAATAGTTCAAGGCTATTGAGCAACTGATAATGAAAAATTACCTTTTTATTCACCATGATTTTGAGCGGGGAAATAGATGTTCTTCATCTTGGCGTGTAACACTCTAGAAGTTGTCTGTTGCTTTGTTGCCCTCCCGGTATCATGGTAAGGCCCTGACGGTGAGCAACAGAAGTGGTGGCGTCAGACTATCAATTGAACCAGCTCTGTTAAGGTCACTCTTCCACCCCTCTCTGTGAAACCAGCTAGTTTCCATGTGTTTACTTCTGAAGGAGACTGAATCAATAGCATGTAAATAATCAGCATGAAAAGGTGGAATTCTCTACTACAGGCCAGACATCCTTTGCTCGGGTTTGAAATGTAGGCTTCAATGCTGAACTAAGCAAACACCATCCATCCACATACCAGTCCCCAACTAAGAAGTTTTGATGGATTTTACACAGCAAATGTGACATAAATATCCTTCAGTTGTTTGTCTGAGAATAGAGTTAGAAATCTAGACTCTTCCTTTCTCTATGGAACAACCAGGAGAGGAGAGAATCCAGGTACCATAGAAATAAGGCTTAAAAAAGAAAAGGCACATAAGGAACCCCATGTATATTGCTATTTCAGTGGTGCCTAGAACGCTATTATAATTTTGTCTGTTCAGGGAAAATAAAAGGTGCAATCAGATGTGATGCATCCAAATTTCTGTTTCTGTTTTTTTTTGTTTTGTTTTTTTTAAATTGAATAGTGTGAGAAAAACAAGTTTGAGAGAGACAAGACAAAGGGCAAATGTTCTTGCTGACTTGGCAGCGTTTAAAGTGCAAATTTATACTAGATCATTTGGTGAATCAGAAGAACAAAAGTAAAAGTGTGTTATGGTGCTAATTTATTAACAGCAAGCCAGTAGGCCGTACTCTTCTTAAGTCTCCCTGTCTCTTTGACCCAGTTAGTTTCCTTTCTTTTAAAGGACATTTTCTCCAAATGACAGTGTACAACTAATGCAGAATTCCTGTGTCCAAAGGACAGTCTGTGATCCAGTCCATTGACTCCTGATTTCATTTAAACTGCAATTCATTATTTTCTTCCTGTGCTCATTCAGGAACCCATTGTTCATTACTCTCCCATCACTGTATGATTGGAACAATTTGTATCTGTCTCTTGTACATTGGCCAGATAATGAAATAACCATTTGTGCATCTACATCGTATTTTACATTTATTTTGCACAGCGTAATTCACTTCATAGGGTCATTTTCTCATTCTGGAACAAATTGTGATCTTATTTAAGCATTTAGTAGTTGGTAACAGTTTGCAGCTGCCAATGTCAGGACACGTCTGAATACTGCCATTCATAGACAGACAAGAAGGCGCGGGAATCCTTGCTGGACCTTCAGTAAACAAAAGCAGAAAAGATTCTGTAGACCAAAGGTCTGATCCAAAGTCCACTGAAAGCAATGGAAAAACTCTTATTGATATTAATGGGCTTTGGATCATGCCTTCAAAGACAGAAGCAACAAGGAGGAATAAGACTATCTCATAAAAGTGAAAGCAGAAGATAAAGCACAGAGCCTGAAGAATACAGCCAGATGAGCTTCTGTTCTCAAGTAGACCAGCAAGGTTATGACTTCTAGAGAAGTCAAGAGTTAGGAGAATAAACTAGTTATTATGACAGCAGATAGATAGAAAGGTGATTGCTGATTGGTTAATTTGTCTTTCTTCTACAAATCTATTTCTGCTCAATTAATTAAAATGACACACATGTTCTGCTCTCCAAATATCACACATATTATTATGGAAAGGTTGAATTAGTCATTATGTTGGAAAAGGTCAGGGTTTGAATTTAATACTGAAAGGAGATAGTGCCTTCCGTTAATACTTCATAATTGCCAACTACTCCCAGTTCCATGCATTAACCGGATATCCACTCAAAGAATTTTCTGCCATATTTACAAAGGACATGGCACAAAAAGTGCTTTGGGAAACTCGTGTGATGAAGTCCCCAAGATGCAGCCTGGGCTGTGGGACCGTTGAGACGTCCAAACGCCCCAACCTGGGTTGCCTCTCTCACTGTGATGCTGATGTCAAGCTATAAACCTCTGCTAGGCACTGCACTTACACAGCCAGCCAAAGACAGAGACGCATCCAACTGAGTTACATGAATGATCTCCCAGCCATTCATGAACCATCAGTAGAGAGGCTCTAGTCAATTCCCCTCAGCTCCCCAGCCTTGCACCCCAGAACTGTACCGTCTTGCCCTGGCCAGTATAAACTTATTACTTAGTTTGACACTCCGACAAAACAGCCTTGTTAACCTGAGCTGAGATTTCCCAAGTTTTTCCACCAAAACACATTTGTTTTAGGTAAAATATAAAACAGGTTCATTAGCTACCAAGTGACAGATTATAAGTGATGGGCACAAAGGTCAGAGCTAGTTACCTTAAGAAAATGAAAAGTAAACACACTTTCTAAACCCTAAACTTTTAGTCTAAGCACGAGTTGAATCAAACAGCTTTTCTCACTCTGACAGATGGTACACGCAGGTTACAATACACAGACTGTGACTGCCGTCCAGCCTGGAACCACCCTTCCTCAGTTCCAAATCTTTGTCTTTCAGATTTCCAGGTGTTGAGATGGGTGGGAGGGAGAGGCCAAGTGATGATCTCACAATCTGTCTTTTTACACCTTCCTCCAGCTTTTGGAAAGATCCCTGCTGTGACGTGGGGGTTAGGCAGTCCCCATTGGTCGGGCAGTCTCCATTGCATATGTGGTCTCTCTGGGATGGCCATTGGGAGAGTGGATTCCCTTTAACGGACTATCAGCATTGGCTGGCTGGTCCTTCCTGAAAGGTTGGCTATGGGCGTCTCCCAACCGCACAACATATTTCATCAACACATATACAGTGCTTCATAACTTTACATAAAATGACGGCACATACAATCCAACAGGATATTAATGTTTAACAGATCAAGCTTTTAAAATACTTCACAAGGCATGCACTGTACAAAACCTATCACAATTCTATCACACTGGTGAATACGGGGGATTCTAGGGTGCTACTTTTGAGGTACAGAGTGCCACAACTCTACAGCACCTTTGCCAGTGAGAGTGGGATGAAAGAAAATGATAGTCATTGAAACAATTGCATTTACTGGCTGTTTTTTTGGTCTAAATATTGGATGGTACTTGCAGCATTATTCTTAATTGTTCTATTACCTGTATCACGGTAGCACCTAGAGGGTCCTGCAGAGATCAAGACTCCATGGTGCTAGGCATACAAACCTATAGAGAACTAATCCCTGCTCTGAGACCCAACAAGCTGCTAAATAGACAAGGCAGACAATGGATGGGCAGGAAAACGGAGGTGAAGGAATCGGAAGTGACTTGACCAAGGTCACAGATCCCAGATCTGTTGACTCCCCTGTCCATCACCCTATTGACTGCACCACAGAAGGTTAATCAGAACAGTGCAGTGCTCACGTGTGGGTATATCCACCACAAAAACATAGAGGAGCTTGTCGATGTCCAGGTTTATGAACACAAGAGAAGCCCTTTGTAAACCATTTAAGTTCAATAGCACAGTTCCAGATTGGAGCTTTTATTTTGATATTTTTCACCATATAATGAGTGTCAGCGCTTGTGAGCCTTAAAAGGGTTGGATCCCAACTACATAAGCTCTTTCCAGTTATAAATCTGGCAAGCACAGGCTTCCATGTGAGTGTTCCTATACTTCCTGATTGTGGTTTGACTGGAAATACCTAGAAATAGCTTCAATGGTGATATTTTGGCATGTCCAGTCTCAGCTGGAGCCTGGCAGTGTGGAGATACTTTCAAATGGGAAGATAATCCTGCACAGAAGTAAAGTAATCATACTCTGATGGTCCCCAGTACAGGCTGGCTTGGGTGAAGTTTCAAAGGGTATGCCCATTCCAATTTGCGGCCACCAAAGTACGTGCATTTTGATGGAGAGGTAAGTTCAGGGAGTCATGAGGAGCTATTTCTCTAAATGGGAAATGGACATTTTCCTCTTAATCATTCTGTTAGCTAATGTGAAGGGCAATGGTTGTGCTACATTTCCTGGGCTGGGGAAGGTTATGTGACAAAGCAATCTGCCCTGAAGCTGGCTTTCTTGGATCAATGCGCTAGACGTTCCCCACACAACTCCAAGACACCTGGATGTTTCTGCTCAGTCGATGAACATGGAAGGAGCTGGTAACGTTGACATTTGAATTGCCACTTTCTAGTTTCAGAGCCAACCCAGGCGTTCAGATGGATAGGGCAGTTCACAGCTCTCCAATGGACAACTGCTGCCCCCTTTCCCCACCCCCCTTGTGCACAGTTCACGCACTTTGGCTTTGCACACAGGATCACAGGTTATAGGTGTAACTGGGGCCTCCAAACCTCTTACCTGCAGGCTTAAGCCATGGGCGGCGGTGTTCAGCCCCACCCATGCGCAGGAGGGCGGTGTAGTGGGGCAGTATTTGGCCCTTAGCTATTATCACAGTCTTTCTGCAGATGCAGCGTTGTGTTGGTTCAGCTCTGGGATAGTATCTCGGCTCTGATTCAAACACAAGTGACTGGGCTCAATATTGTCACTCACACAGTGGAGGAGAATAACGCTGTCCACTGCAGGAACCACTCGGTGAGATTCCGTGGCTTGTGCTATGCAGGAGCTCCGACAAGACGACCTTAATGGTCACTTCTGGGCTTAAAAATCTGTGAACCAGAGGGCTGAGAACTGTCTTTCATTTAAATGAAACTGAATTCAGAAGCTGATGCCACAAGAGAAAGGTGCTAGATGGTACAACCATAAACCTGGTACCCTTTCATCACAGATTAGCACTAAATCATAGAATCTCAGGGCTGGAAGGGACCTCAGGAGGTCATCTAGTCCAACCCCCTGCTCAAAACAGGACCAACCCCAACTAAATCATAGAATCATAGAATATCAGGGTTGGAAGGGACCTCGGGAGGTATCTAGTCCAACCCCCTGTTCAAAGCAGGGCCAATCCCCAGACAGATTTTGTGCCTTTGCACCATAGAGATCAAGGACTCCATGAGCTCACTGATCATCCCGCTTGCCCCGTCATGTGACTGCTCCAAATTAGGCCCTCTGTTGGGACAATACTTGTGTTGTATGTTCTGTAGATAAATAGGCTTCAGTCTCCAGGGTTGTCGATTTAGCACATTCAAAGTGTGTTGTATCATACACCATTCTCTCACCCCCAAATCATGAAGTGATTAAAAATACCAAAAAGGTTCATGCTGGAAGGCAGATAAATGCTCCAGACTGGTGTCGAGTGATGGACATTTGACCATTCAGCTACATTGTTCAATTGGAACAATGAGAGAGAGAGAGGGAGAGCATCCGCATATGGCTGAGAGGTTTGCTACAATCTGTAGCGGGGTGTCTGAGATCACACTGGTAAATTTGATGTATTATGTGAGATGCTTTACACTGATCATAATGGCCTAGAAAGCCTTTTTTTGTAAATACGTTCATTCTTCTTAGTTACGCTCCATTAAATGGTGTTTGGTTAGCGCGCGCACGCGCGTGTGTGTGTAGATTATATAAAGCATATTAATAAAACAAGAAAGAAAAAAATAGCTACAAGACAGGTAACAGCAGATAGGTATATATAGAGAGAGAGAGAGAGAGAAAAAGAGAGAGAGAGAGAGAGCAAAATATCAGCTGGAAGAAACTGTGGCTGGACAGTAAAAAATCACCTGCTTCTTAGAGAGATACAATTGGGTAATGAGCCATGGAAACATGAACATTTCAGATGGCAGATCTACTATTCAAATGTATGGCCAGCTGTCAGAGTGCTGGCTTCTCGCATTCCCCCTCAGAAGAATTGATCTTTGCCGAACAGTAATGAGCGGGTTATGGGTGACTCTAGAAAAAGTATGGAACTCTGAGAAATTGTACTGCATCATATTAGCTTCTCTCTGAAGTTAGCAATTTCCCATCATGCTGTATTACCCATCACTGTCACTAATATACCATGAAATTCAGTTGTATAATGTAGTGAGCAACTCAGCCTCCCGTTTCAAAGGTTTGTTACCCATAATCCTGTGAGAGTCATTAGCGATGTCACTGAATAGAAGAAAACTCATTCACTTCTTACAATGTTTCTGCCTCTGGCAAATAAGTGACACATCACACATGAGCACAATGCTTAATTCTCCAGAGAGTCCTGATTACAACGTTGTGTACTGCGTGTCTCTTTAATGGGCAATCCAGTCACCCCAGAGCCCCACCAGCCCCATCTGTTGTGTTGTGTGGCACCTATCCCCTACGCTAGCATTCCCCGCCCATGGTTGAACAGCTGGATGCTCTGGTAAAGTGTCTGTTTTCTAGTCTTGATGTTGTTTACTCTTTCAGATGTTGCTAGAACAATATTTTTAAGACAACATTGCAAAAAAAAAAACTAAAAACCCCACATATGACTATAGCCACAATTTTAATTACATTAACAAGCTCTGCGTTAACATTTTCAAAAGCACCAAAGTCCTGTTTGTATTAGTGACGTGGGCCCCAAATCCTCAAAGTTAGTTAGGCATCTAACTGCCATGGACATGGCACCTAAATACCTTTGATCTAAGCCATAGGCTCTTAAGTCTCTTTGACAGTCAGTGGGACAGGGGGTCCTAAGTCAGTTTTGAAAATAGGACTGAGATGTTTCTGAAAATGTTATCCCTAGTTTATCTTTTTAGGAAAATTTCTCAAAAGAGAGCACACAGATGATTGCACGAGAATTGGCTGGGTCAAAAAGCAAGTGTTCGTTTTCTAATCTCCCAGTGAGAAAAGGCTTTCGGGCATTCAATTCTATTGTCTGCTGGGATTTGCAGAACCCCCGGAGTGCCTTAAGATGCATTTATGATGGGACTTGTGTGCCTACCTCACGTTGGGATGATTGAAAATCATTTGGGGCAGCTCGTGGGAGTATTCTGCACAAGACTGTGTGACCCCAGATTGACATCTCTGAGTGTTACTTCGCCTTTCCCTCTACTACTGATTGTTTTTCCAAACACGTTTTGTTGTGCTCTCAGCTGTTCCTGTCATATCTGTATTGTGCACCATAAACCCCATAGGTACCAACTCAGAAATAGGAATCTCCACTAAGATTTGCTTGTTTTCTCTGTCAAAACATTAGCTAAGCAATAGGCAATCCTGACTTCTTCCCTGACAGAACTGGGCAAATAATCCATGTTCCTAAACCATGGTGCCTTACCAGTATCCATTCCAAATAGCCAGGAACAAGCTGCTTTCTCTGTAGCTGGGCACAGCCTTAACCACTCCCAGCATCAGTAGCATTTTTAGGTTATGAGTAGCATGCTCGTCTCCCAAAGCCCACTCTCCATAAATGTGCAGAAATACTGGCTATACCTTTAAACTGATGCTTTCTCCACATCAAGATTCCTAGTGTATGTGATTTATACACCCATGAAATACTGCCCAGATGGTCTCTCCAGTTGGATTTGAGGAGTAGGCCAGGGATTTTGATGTTGTATCTGTGCATAGTTGATATTTTAATTCACATGTAAATATATTGTTGTGCACTGGTGTAGAAACACAACACGGCATTATGGGCGGTCCAGTGTTGAGGCTTAGGTAGTGCTGTATCTCAAAACACTCACATCTCTCTTTCTGGGCAAGAATCTGTGTTGTATTGGCTAACCTGCCATGTAAACAACACGGAACATTGACCTGTGTGCAATTTAGTGATTGCATTTGCTATCCCATCCTTTGGCACAGTGTAACGTGAAATGCTACTTTTCCCTAAAACTCAGCAAACTATTTTTAACTCAAGGAAAGAGAGAGACCAATACTTTGTATAAAACTGTTGCCACAGGATCACCTATGGCCAAACACCTTCATGACAAGACCAGAGATTAGAGAGAAACCTGCTCTGAAAACCTTTGACATCAGATTGTCAGACCAGTGGTATATCTAGCTGAGCTTTCAATGTTGTCTCTCATCGCCCTAGTGAATATAAGGAATGTGACTTGCCTTTTGTTGGTTAGAATTGAGCTGTTTAGTAGCAAAGATCACAGGCATGGTGATGGTGGTGTATAACAACATCAGACCTGTCTATGCATCAGTAGCTTCTGGAGAACTTCATTTTTGGCCCTGTTCTGTCTTAATTACACTATAATGGTTTCCTTTAAGTTCACCCCTATGTAAGTGTTTAAATGTACTGGCTGGAAGTGCCACTATCTTAGTAATTCTAGACAGTGACATTAATAGACTACCTGTTTAGTCAGTTCCTCTTTTAAATTAAGTCTTAACCATGACTTTTCAAACTCCAAAGGTTTTTTTTGTCTTTTAATAAGAGCCATTTTCATCCTCCTTTCATCAAGTCCAAGAGCAGGTCAAGATGTCGCTGGCTTCTAGCTCATTTTGCTCAAGATGGCTCTCTACCAGGTTGACATTGAAAAGTACTTGGAAGCATTTATTAAGACAAATATTTAGAAAGCAGGTGAAGTGCCAGACAGGAAACGTAGTAGTGACGCTGACTGGGCTAGGATGTATGAGATTGCCTGGAAGTGTAAGACAGAGTTTGAGCTCATTAATTCTGCTTCACCTGGGCTATAATGTACAGACACTGTCAGCTCCATGTTCCCAGCTTCCAGACATGACAAGGCTGGAGTCATTAAAGCTGAAGGGAGCCAGACTCATTGTGTGGTGATGGCAATAGCGTGTCAGCTGAAAGACAGCTCCAATGGCTCCCATGGTGTCAGTTCAAGTAGTTAGACCACCATTCCCCAAGTATCTGCAGCCACCACATTTGCTAATGTCGAACTAGTGATGTATCTATTCTTGTCCCTGAAAGGATTGTGGCGGAAGACCAGGTGTGTGAGGGGAGAGGAGAGAAATCCGCTCCAGAGCAGTCCCTCTAAAAATCTTGTTGTTCTGATGGATCAGAAACCCAACCTGGTTTGCAAACATGACTTACTAAAATTATATTTACTGAATACATGGTTATTAAAGAATGCAGTTTGTGATGGTTCTGGATGCAGCATTTTATCTGGTTTTCTGTATATTCTGGCCAAGTGACAGTTTATATACCGAGTGGCATATCAATATTTTTGTCCATATAAATACCAAACAGCTATTCTCAAACTACAAATAAGAAAAGATCCAATCTGTCACCAATTCAAAACCTGATTGCTAAAGACATTCCAAGCCAGGATTGACAAAGCACCAATGACACTATCATCAACTTACAGTAAATCAATTTTTCTGTACCAGCTTGCTATATGATAAAGATATGGCTGCAGTTGAGAAGTGTCCTACATTAGCAGGCTATAATTTTACTGCCAATGCATTACTGCTTCTGGGCTTTGGATGGGATACTCACTGGATGTAGCTTAAATTGCAACAATCACTCAAAAGACGAACCCAACCGCAAACTTTCTTACATTTAAAAATTCACCTAAAAAGATGTCTCTCCACTGCAGTTTTCAAATTGGGCTGTGTGAGAAAACCGAAATAATAAAATATAAGGGGAGAAGCTATTTGTATTTCTGATCTAAATACCAGGTGGCCCTACAGATCTGGGGAAACCCAGAGAGGATTCAGATAAACCTCCAAACATTTAGAAACCTATCCAGAGCAAGCGGGTGAGGGTTTGGAGGTTAGGCCATCATAAGCTGACATACCATCAGTGCCTAATTGTAAGTAACGTTGTTGTTCCTCACATTCAGACACGGGAGTGTTCCAGCGGCATCCCAGCACAGTTCTGCCCAAGGGTAAGAGGCTGGAAGTAAGACTGGTTACTCATGCAACGGGACCGATGGGAACTGGAAACTTGCTGTAGAGGCAAAGTCGCTGGATGTCCTGGAGCCCCCTCTCAGGATATATGCGTGTGCTTGAGAACACCAAAAAAAGGTCCCTATCCTGCCATGCTTCCAGTGAGGGATGCCCGGAGCAGGGATAGGGGAGAGTTCTTGGTTTTATGCTGCTCTCTACTGACCCCTTCTTTCCAAAGCAAGGAACAGTATCGAAGTTGATAGATGGGTGAGAGCCACATCCCGTGTTTTATTGCAAGTCTTCAAGGGCTAGAAAATGTGGGGTAGGTAAATCTGGCAACACATGAGACTTCTGAGCACCCACATAATGTTTAACAAGGAAAATTGGATGGACAAAGAGAACATGAAATCAAGGACCAAACTCAGGTGCAGTTTAGAGAAGAGCAACCTCCCTTGGACACCAGGGCTGAGTTTTTGGGACCCATTACTCAAAAACCCCTTGAGATGAGTATTTGTTTTCAAATACGCAGTTTTAGTTACGTTTTGAAAATGTCAAGTCTGCAGCATCTATCAGGTTAGGGTTTTGGACTCTCTAGAATCACAGAGGGGTATTTCTTCTTTGTAGCTTTGCAGTTCACATTTCGGAGGCAGTCTCAGGAAGCCTTGCAAATGTTCAGAGCCTTCCAGAACGACACATGGCTTGGTTGGGTTTAAATTTAAAAAATAAGATGAGAAAGTGACTCAGCATTTCTAACCCCAGCCCGAAGCTGATTCCACCACTGGAGCATAAAGGAGAGCAGAGAAAATCCAAGAGTCTTCAGTTAGAACTGAGTAAAAGCTAGATATCTGGCAACCGGGAATGCAGGGAGACATTAGCGTAATTTAAAGATGCCGTTCAGCTCTGGAAAGTGACGAGAGAAATGGCTCCTTCTTATCCATCAGGTGTCCCCTGGTGCATATTTAATTGGACGTTAGTTAATAGCCAGACCCTGACCCTACCATGGGATCTGTGTGGGGTGGGTGTTTCTGCCCTCACAGACTCGGACTGATTTCAGTGGGACTCTGCTGCAAAACAAAGGCACTGAACAGGAGTGGAGCTGGCTCCTATCCCTACTTATGCATCATAACAATTGCTCACTAATTTCTAATTATACAGCCAATGATTTCCACCTGTGTAACCCTACTGAAGCTAATGGGAGCAGGGTTTTCCCAGATGGCTCTGAAGGCACAATTTGGCCTACGAAACTCTTTTCTATGGGTGGCAATGCAAGGAAAGGTAAGAACCCAGCCTGACTACTAAATTCTTTTCAAAGTCCCTCTTTCCAGGACACAGTCCCCCATCCTGGGTGACCTACATTCTTTGTTCCTGGCACGAGACCTTGCATTTGGCTGTATTACAATTCTTGTTTGATTGTGCCCAGTTTGTTCTGTAGCTGTGACATGTTATCGTTCCTGATCACTCCACCAATCTTTGGGTCAGCCGCAAATGTTATCAGCCATGATGGTATGTTTCCTTCCTGATTTTGGATGAAAATATTGAACAGTCTTGGGCTGAAAACCTGTCCCTGTGGAACCTCAGCAGAAACACCCCCATTCACTTATGATTCCCCATTTTGAGACCTATCCCTGAGCCAGTCCCTTTATATTAGATTTCTCCTTCTTATTGCCTCTAAGATCAGCAGTAGCCCAAAAGGCCTCTGTCCCTGGGTGGACAGAAAATTGGCAACAGTGGCATCCAGATCATATGCCTTTTATGGTAAAAAGGTTCCTTATTTCCACCATTTGGCGTTTTCACACATCACCATCTGTTACTTACCTCCAAACCCTTTGGAAATTTGATATCCAATTTCATTTCTAATTCACTGTCCTGACTTCTGGCAAGGGTTTATGGCCAAATGAGGCTTCAAGCTCTCTTTGATGAATGGTAACAAATGTATGCGTTTCTGATTGTCTAAATTTAGCAAAAATGGACAGGGCCAAATTCACCCCGATAGAGTCCAGTAAAGTTGATGGTGCGACACTAGGGTGAATTTAGCCCATGATTATCACATCCAAATTTGTAGAAACGGATCACAGCACTGAGGCTTCCAAACCATTTGAAACGCAGGGACAATCGAGGATAATTGTTATTTCAAGGTAGCAAATGTGCTCTCTAGGCTGCCACCCTCACCACTGTCACGCCTTTGATCACCACAGCTTATGGGGCACTAAGAATAATGTTGCTCACACTTACTAAGAGGTTGCGATGCTTGCTTGTACATTGCCTGTCTCAATGTAATTACTTATTTGAAAAGCACTTTGAGACATCTGACAATTTGGAAAAGCAAATGATGCTTGAGTATCTGTCTATCAGCAAGAGAGTTTGCAGCCTGGGTTTAGACAGACATCCTTTCCTTCCCTAATCTGTGTATATTCACGCCAGCATTAGCCAAGTGTGCAGATCACTTATACTTGCTTTTGCTACAGGACGTAGGAATAGCGAGTCCATGTTCTCGGTTTAACATCTAAAATGCTTTTTCCTTTTCTTTTCTAGTCTGTAGCTATTGCTTTAATATCATCTTCCTCTAACTGTGACTGTGTTAAACATCTCTGCTAGATGTTACCCCTTCCGAATATTAGTATTAACAGACAACGCGTAAAGGTTCTCTCTGCAGTACATCATTAATTCCAATTACTGAAATGTAATTGTACATTATAGAATTTCATAGGTACATTTTTTGTAGGAGATCGTTTATGCCTTGATTAACTTCTTTCTGTTGCTTTTTCAAAATGGCTTAAAGTTGAACAGTTAACTAATGTTAAAATTCAGCATCATGGAGGCGTTTTGTGTTCTGCTGATCACCAATTATAATGATCAGTGGGCACACGGATCAGATTGGACTTTCCAGAACTCAGATTCCAGTAGTGCCTATACATTTTGCCCTCCTGGGAAATGATTAGTTTTAAGGATTACAGAGGAAGGGGCCTTTATTTGAATGTTTTGCAGGAAGGGAAAATTTTGCCCCTTTTGAGTGAAACCATGCTGCAGATAGAGTTCAGTGGGAACTCTGAGGCTGTTAATTAGTGCTAATGATAATGTAATTGACCTGACTGATTTAAAATGCCTAGCAGAAATTGCTATGTCCTCATAGGTTGGTGGATTTAACAGATCTAGGGTTCCCTAAACCTTAGAACTGCCATGTGCTTGAAATAAGTTAAAGATTGGTCTACGTGACTGTTATATGCCTTTGTTGCACTGTTGGTCTTTGTCGTTCCTGAAGGTAAAGTCAAAAGAAGACCTCAGTTCCTGTTACAGTGCTAGGGGTTTTCAGCATCAAGCTGAGAGGACCCATTGAGAGAGTCTGGTTCCAAGGAATAGCTTTTCCTCCGTTGGTTTCAGCCAGAGTGCTCTTTTAGGCTTGGCCAAGCTGCCAAGCTGACCTTGTTCCAAAAGCCATCTAAACAAGAGTTACTCTAGTGAACTGGCAGTGGAGGAGCTCGGCAGGAGCCACCCTCAATATATTTGACCATTACAAGCTCAGCAGGACTCTGAGCTGAAGCCAGGTTTTCCCGTGCAATAGGTATATTTCCATGGTTGTGTTTTTTGTTTTATTTTTTTGTTTTACCCTGCTGTCTCCTTCATACGAAGACTAAAATGCTGGCTTTCCCCTCTTCCTTTAGCTAACTAGCAATCCAATCTATTTGGATAAGACCTCTTCCCGCTTCTCCTGACTTCTTCCAGGCTGGACAGGAACACAGTTCTACTGGTATGAACCCAAACCATGGTTCAATATGTTCTGCCAGTAAGATGCTGGTAGTAGTCAAGGGCGTCCAGGGTGCCTCTTCACCACCTGTCTGTGCCAGCCCGGAGACATCTATGGCACCAGAACCCACTGCAATGTGAAGCCACCTGATCCAGCTCTATGATGCCAGCTCTTCCACTGCTGGTCTCCTTGGTTTTTCTGCCAGGTGAGTTCTGCCCCACCCCAGCCTGTTGGGGCAGTGTGAAGTCAGCTCTGTGCTGCTGTCTGGTTGGGCCTCTCTACAACTCTCTCTGCACACGGTTCAAAACCTCTGGGTGGGGGACCTAGAACAAAACAGGCCACTTGGAGAGTATCCCAGCTCCCTAGGACAGAGCTTTTGGTCTCTACAACAGATTCCTCTGGCCTTCTTTTGTTAACCTCTGCCTGTGAACTCAGGTCGACCCTCTTGTCTTGCACGACGCTGAGGCACTTTCGTTGAGTACAGTCACAACCAGTGATGAGTTATACAATCAGAACACAGGCAAATTCCAACCTCAGCAACATAACCCAGTGTGTGGAACTAAAGGAAAGCAGCATTATAAGTCACGTAAATGAGGCTGGCCAGACCTGGGTTTTCTAGCTCTGGGATTTACACTTCAACTGGAATAAGACAGCTATACTGGCCAATAGAACCGTGCTCCAATATCCTGTCTACTGTGTGTGCTGTGATACAGCATGGCCAGAGGGCAGCATGAGAGTGTTAGCAGGGGGCCTTATTCCCTGCCAAGGGAGGAAGGTTTGCTTTAGATTAACTAGAACACCTGACTCCAATTAGAGCACCTG
>NC_133776.1:102315562-102326515 GCF_003597395.2 Chelonoidis abingdonii
TAACCCAGGGGAAGGAACCGCTAGTTCAAGTGGTTCACCACAACCCTCAGGGCCCCTGGGTTGGGACCTGGAGTAGAGGGTGGGCCCAGGTCCCTCCCTCTCCACTCCCCTCCTCCAAGGACATTAGAGGAGGAATTAAGAATCGGTTCAGAGGCAAGCAATAGCGCCCTGAACCCACCCCAGAGAAGAGAGCGCGCGAGACCCAGCAGAACAGCACCGGCAATTTGCCACAGTGCTGTTTCAGTCTGGTTTTGTGTATTGTTACATCTATTGAACTTTACACCAAGATTAAATCTTCCAACAGTTTGGCCTCACTCATGCCGTGAGCCCCATTCTACATAAATTGCAGGTAGCCCTGTAACCAGAACAGGGGGTAGTCTTTCGGTCCCTTTGCACATTTCTCCTGTGCTTTGTCTTCATTAGCTGTTGACGGGTTCTGAGACTGGAAAAATGATCAGGTCCTGTTCATAAGCGCTGGGGCAATATGAATTAGCCGGAAGCTCTGGTTTCATACAAACTACGTTAATATTCTAAGAGCCTTGTTGCCTGTGCCACAGGTGCAATTTCTCATTTAGCTTTCAGTGCTGTTTTGATTATTAAAACTTAGCAATTTATAACAAGTCAAAAATAGAGTCACAGTTCTGAATGGAGGTAATGCAGGGCACCGATTCTTTGCAAAAAATAGCATAGCAGATTTCAAGACTCTCCAGTTTACAGAAAATTTTAAGGGATTGCAAATTTGATGCAACACCCCATGTTAAACATAGTAATGATGGGTCAGGAAAACAATCATCTTAGCTGGAAAATAGTTAGACAATATACTATATAAACTAAAGGATCTGAAGGAATGACATGGTCTGAATTTCAAAATAAAACTGGAAAGCAGGCAGATTTTCTTGCCATGATTCTGGAATCTGCGACACCTTGTGAGAAGAATAGGGTATAAACAGGACAACATTCATGTTGGTTAATTAGAGTTATTTAACTAATTGTCCATACTATAGTTCCTATGATATTGATGATGTTTGGTTGCTTAGCCAGTGTAGAAAACCAAGACCATACGCACTGAGCCACTGATTTTTTAATCAAGATAGAATCTTTTTTACTTTCTATAATTTCTTATTTAACTTTTAGAAGATTATACAGTTTGGAGGATTGTTTGTTTTACAAAGTTTAAAAACGAGTTTAATGTAGAATGTTCAAAGTTACCCCAAAGTGATCAAATGTCCAATCAGAACACCGGTCAGCAGGGACTGAAGTTACCTCATTGGCACAGGATGCCAATGAAAGAAATAGCTTGTTTTTATAGACTCTTTCCTTCTCTTGTGGCAGATTAGGGTCAGAGCCCTTGGAAATAACCTCAGTGCAACCTGCGGATAACATCAGTGCAATCAATGGGCTCCATAGTGACAGAATTTCCGCATCATGTTGTTATACTGTATATTATTAATTTGTAATGATTTTGCTGGTATAGTAATTGCATGTTTCATTGCTTTGTTTGTTATACAAAAATGTTGTTATAGCCAGTAATGTTCCCAGAGCCAATGATTTTGCTGATTTTATCATGAAGTTAATGATCAATTGTAGTTTCCTTGTTGAGAAAATGTTAATTTGTAGGAGCATATTTTCAATGTAGGTATTCACAGTGGAAGACAATATGCTGTAAAGTTTTCTCTTTAGCTGGTCCCATAAGTTCCAGTAATGGAAAACTGAAACTTAAAAATGACATTCCCTACAGTGCTTTAAATACAATGAAATCATCTTAATAGTCTTGTTTTAATGGGCTCTTCAGCCTAGCAGAGAAAGATCTAACACAATCTAATGGCTGAAAGTTGAAGCTAGACAAATTCAGGCTGGAAATAAGGTACGTTATTAACAGTGAGGGTCATTAACCACTGGAACAACTTACTGAGGGTCATGGTGAATTCTCTATCACTGGCAATTTTTAAATCAAGATGAGATATTGTTCTAAAAGCTCTGCTCTAGGAGTCATTTTGGGGCAGTCCTTTGCCCTGTGGTATACAGGAGGTCAGACTAGCTGATCACAAGGTCCCTTCTGGCCTTGGAATCTGTGTAGCCTTTATGAAGTATGTTGGGGCAAAAAAAAATTACTGATCCCCACAAATGTTCATATTCTGCCCTGACAATTAGTGTTAAGCTACAAGTATTTAGATGAAGAATTTGAATGTGTCTCTTGCATTTTTATTAATTTATTAACATTTTTACTACGCTTCAGTAAAACACTGCCCATCCAGTGATTTGGGCATCCTTGAATGTCTTTTAAAAACACACCTGTCAGTTACCCTAAGATCAAATCAACTAACTCCACGACAATAGAAACAGAACAAAGGTTAGTTACCCTACCTGTACAATCCCCATCAGAATTCTCCTCTAATACCACCCAGCCTTACCAATAACCCACCTCCAGATGCGCAAGGGAGAAATGGACGTCTCTTTTTGGCAACGTACAAGCCTTGTATGCAATGGGCCTAATCCTTATTTTTTGCACCTTCATCTGAAACTTCTTTTGTTTGGTTTGATTGGTATTTCCAGTTGGTTATTTTTGGGGGGGGCGGGGCAATTTCCACAGGTTTTTTTCATGTTTTATTTTTAAAATTTTGCCAAAGGTACCTAAGACACAGGATAGTTTTCTTTTCTTTTCTTTTCTATAAATCTAGTTGAATTTTGAAAAAAATCTTCTTTGCATCAGGGTGGTGAACTAGACGCACGATTGCTGTGGTCTCATCTGGCATCTCCGAAACGCGTGTTCTGAAGTTTGTAAGCTCATTGGTGCAGAGACTCTCTTGTTGTTCTGTGTTTGTGCAGCATCTCGCACAATGGGGTCTTGGCCCAAGACTGCAGCTCCTGGGCACTACTGCAGCCCAAGCAATTAACAATAGTAAATGGGCTGAATCCTGTGTTGGCGTCTATTGAAGCACCTCAGCTGAAGTCAATGGAAATGTGCCAGTTCACTCCAACAGAGAGTGTGGCCCATTGCAGATTTTAGATACTGAAGTAATGCAGGATTTGGGGCCCAGGAACTACAGACTAAGGCAGGGGTTCTCAAACTGGAGGTCGGGACCCCTCAGGGGGTCATGAGGTTATTACATGGGGGGATCATAAACTGTCAACCTCCACCTCAAACCCCGCTTTGCTGCCAGCATTTATAAATGCGTTAAATATCTAAAAAAAGTGTTTTAAATTTATAAGAGGGTCGCACTCAGAGGCTTGCTATGTGAAAGAGGTCACCAGTACAAAAGTTTGAGAGTCTCTGGGCTAAGGTGAATGGTTCTCAGCAATCCTAAATGGGGTTCCTAATGGGGTGTGTGATGGGGTACACAAATCCCACCCAGTCAACACGGGGTTAATAAGCTGTGGTGGGCCCAATCAGCCCTGCCCCATCTCAGCTGCGAGATATGTCAGACTTGAAGGGAGGACCTTAGAAAGACAGAACTTCATGAAGCCCATCCTACCCCGACGGGGCACCCTGGTAAAGGAAGACAGTGACCAGGTAACATACAACAATCTTCTGTGTCTGAATTCACCAGTTACATAATTACTTCTTATTCAGGTATGGTCCAGGAGATGTGCCAGCAATAACAGAGTCATTCCGAATGTTTCGATTTGTGTAGTGGGCATAGAGTGATTTGAACTTTCTGCTGGTATATCTCAAAGGATCTCAAAATATACAAGTATTCATTTAGACAGAGGGGAGAATTGAACCTGGTCTTCCACATCCCAGGTGAGTGCCCTAATCCTGGAGCTAAATGTTCTAATGAGGGATCCATTCATTTGCAACTCTAAATCCTCCTTTATTTCCTGCTTATCAATCAGATCCCTCTTCGAATAACAGAGACCAAGTTAGTTAATCATACTATTGGCTGTCCGAGATATGTGTTTGCATAACCAACCAGGCAATTCACACAAGCAAATATAATGTAGAGGAGAGATTATTTGTAGAATAGAGACTACAGTACAGCAAAAAAAATTGATCACAAGCGCACAACAGTAATTCTAAAGCTAATTACCAAACAAACTACTTGCATGTGCACAAAATCAATATAATAGGTGACTCCTCTTTTAATCTAACAGTCTAGGACAGTTCCTTCTTTATGATCCTCAATACTTATGGTGAATGTGCACATAAAATAAAAAGTACTTAGGTACACACACGCAACATCTACTTCTTATGATTATACCTTTTTACTTTGAAAACTTGGCCAACCCAAATAGAAAAATGGAAACCATCCGGAATACAAGCTACAGTTACAAGGTAGTGTTCAATAACAGAAAGGAATGTTTTCTGTATTAATAACAGCTTCTGACAACATCTATTTTCATAAGTGTTTTGTCGAATGAGCAGTTTGAGTGAGAGTACTGCTAAATCACCTACAGTGAGGCTGCCTGACACTCTAATTGCTGCTAATGTTAGGTAACTCCTTGCATTTCTTGTTTTATTCCTTTCTTCCTTTCATTTAATACCATCTGTCAGAGTCCATTCTGCCCTGGGACATTGCTTTGCAGAAAGAGATATCAGAGTAGCCAGGCACTAGCAAAAGATGTGACTGGAGGTGAATATTTCTGGAAGCTTTATATGACACGTAAAACAGAAAGTTATGCTTTATATAAAGATTCCATTTATAAATGGTTCATGAGTGTTTAATAGATGTAATAATTATGTTTTAGCCAGGAGTAGTATGTATTATAGATGGCTATACACCTGGGCAGAGAAAGGTAATTCTGCTTTTGGAAGACGGTGGTATTTCTAATTTTGGATTCATTCCAATTTGGAAGGAAAACCAAACATTTTGAAAATCCCCTTGAAAGGAATTGGAGCCCCAGCTCTGGGGCAGTTCACTTAGGGGCTGCCCCAGAGTTATGGATCCTGGAAACTCTGGGAACCAGGGCTTCCAGGCTCTTGACTCCCCGTCAGCCCAATAGATGGGCTGACAAGAAATTGGGTGGGTGAGTTGGCAGGACACAAGGCAGGTTTTGAAAACTGCCTGGCAGGCAGGACTCCTTTGGACCTCTGACTCGGTTCTCTCGGAAGTGCGTTGAAATCAAAGTGCTTCCATGGATGTTTCAATTTTTGCAAATTTTGACACTCCCCAAAAAAAGTTTCATCAGAATGTTTCCAACTATCTTTAGTTATAAGCAGCCTGTTGGACTTTCAGACTATTGATTAATAATTTATTACAAGATTTATTAGTGTAGTAACCCTTTATAAATGGAAACTTCGTATACGGTGTGGCCAAAGAGAAAGTCAAGGGAACAAATAAATAATGGACAATTTTGAGGGAACCTAAGGAAAAGGATCTTCAAAAAAAAAAAAACTGAAAAATGAAAAGAGTGTCCAGCGGAGGGCAACAAAAATGATTAGAGGACTGGAGCACATGACTTATGAAGAGAGACTGAAGGAACTGGGCTTATTTAGCCTGCAGAAGAGAAGACTAAGGGGGGATTTGATAGCAACCTTCAACTACTTGAAGGGATGCTCCAAGGAGGAGGGAGCTAGGCTGTTCTCAGTGGTGACGGAGGACAGAACAAGGAGCAATGGTTTGAAGTTGCAGTTGCGGAAGTCGAGGCTGGATATTAGAAAAAACTTTCTGACTAGGAGAGTGGTGAAGTATTGGAATGGGTTACCTAGGGAGGTGGTAGAATCTCCATCTTTAGAGCTATTTAAAGTCCGGCTAGACCGCACCCTGGCTGGGATTATTTAGGGAAAATGGTCCTGCCTTTAGCAGGGGGTTGGACTAGATGACCTCATGAGGTCCCTTCCAACCTTTTGATTCTATGATACTTAGGGTGAAATTCACCCCCATGCAGAGGATCCTTGTGAGCCTTCAGAATAGAGCCTAAAATTAGTATCATTGGTGCTGAGTGACTTTCCTTTTATGAGAATGGAGCTGTTGGCTGTGACTCCATCATTAACCATACAAGATCCCTTCCATTTAAAATCCTATTTTTGCCCCTCTCCGAAAAGAAGAGTCCTCCTAGAGTAGCAACTAACTCTCTTGTAATAGTAAGTGTCTTTGGGCTCTATTGCACTAATCCAGTCTGTCTTTTTCAAAAGTTACTATAGCAACTCCTCCGGATATGGTCTTCTGTTGTTTGCTGGAAGTGAACTGGAAACTAGGAAGACGGCTGAAGTCGGAGAAGGCTGGATGTTGTTGTCAGCACAGAGCTTGATCTCTAAAGAAGAGGCATTGCCCTCTAAGGCTCCCGTTGGAGTGGAAACGCCCTGCGAGGTATCTGGCTTTGAGGGCTGCTGCTTTTAATCATGTCCTGATATGTGAGGTGTCACCCAAAGCAATCGTAGGAGCAGGAGAGGCATCAGCTGCTGTGCTAATAATAATATGCAGAGAACTAAAATCGCCCAAGTCTGGAGATGCCAGCTGGGCAATGGGATTATTTCCACACACAGTTTGAAGAGATCAATATTCACTGTTTGAGCTGAATTATGATAAACTTGATGTCATGCCTCATTAACAGATCTTTCCCTGCACGGATTTCATATCCTGTTGGGGGAGGAAATAGAGCAGCTACAGAATCGTATCAATTTGTCATTTCATCCGCAGGTGCTTGCCTGCCTGAGGGAAGGGATGCTTTGCAGCTGCTTTGGCCCATCGTGCAGTAGGTTCTAGCCAGTAAGAACCTCTGTCCAGCTGGAGAGGGTGTGATGCTGGGGAGCGAAGGCCATGTGCACACCCATCTTCCCAATGCCTCTTAAACACATTCATTCAGAGGAGTCTTGCTCAAGCCAGTGAGAGGTCCTGTAGTATCTCAGGTAAGGAGGCAGAGACCAAAAGACAGAGCGATGTAGCCTGGGATATTCAAAGACACCTGAGGGGAGCAATGGATGGGATTTTCAAAAGCTTCTAAATGCCTTTAGGAACACACACTCCCCTGAAAGTCACTGGGATGTGTGCCCCTAAACGACATTGGGGCTTTTGAAAAGCCCATCCTTGGTGCCCAGCTCGTATTGGAAGTCAATAGGGATTGGACAACTAACTTTTCTGGGTTCCTCTGAAGCAGTGACTAGCAGGTAAAAACCAGGGTAGCAGCTCCTCAGCGAGTCTGAGTTGTCATAACTCCATTGGTGCCACTAGAGCAGCCCTCTGGTGTAGACAGGCGAGTTGTAGTTTGAACACATTAGCTGATGGAAGTAAACCTTGGGCTCCACCCAAGAGTTAACTCTTGCCTTGTCCACAGTGGGTTTTAATATGTGTTAACTAACATGTTAAAAATACACCTTTTCTTCCAACCCCTAAATTCCTTCAGAAACAGAAGACACCAGAGTTTTGGGTTAAAATGCCCAGCAGAACTGAACATCTCAACTGAACATGTTTTAAGTAGTATCTTGCTGTGATTCTCAGGCAACTACAACAAAAATACACCGTGGAAAATGTATTCTCTTTATTTTTCGTATGCATTTGGTACACACCTGTTTACTTACTGGGTTGCTTTCTATTTCAAATGTCTCTTTATAACACTGAAAATCTACAAAATGCTGACCATAATTAATACAAAGCTAATAACATAAAACCCCACCAACATAAAACCTCACCATCTCAGACAACAGTTAACAAGTGAAAAAAAAAGAAAGAAAAACCAACAGCTCCTTTATCAGACCCTCACGACCGCAGTGATATTTGTCGGCTGTCAGATAACCAAGCAATACCCATAGGCTTCCACCCTATGTCCTGCAGGCCAGGCCCGCCCTAAATACTTGGGGGATGGGGAAAAGATGGGCCTGTCAGTATGTGCAGGAGAAGATCAAATCTGGGCTCTATCTGGCGAAGTGGAGAGTGCGCTCCACAGTCCAGGACCCTTCACAGAAAATCCCTCCCCAGCAGCCCCCTTGGTGGAGCTCAGATGCTGCCAAGGAAGCTTCTCTTAATCAATTAGTTTACTTGGAGTAAAGCTTAAAGGATTTGAGGCCTGATCCAAAGCCCAATGAAGACAATGGGAAGACTCCTGTTGACTTGAGGGACTTTGGAGCCAGATCCCTGTTGCTTGGTTTTAAAATTTGTGATACAGCAGGACCAGAGGGCAGCAGGAGAATGATTTTTTTTTTTTTTTACGTGTTAAAATAAATTATTTTTAATGAGGGAACTTCACCAAAATTCTCTAAAGCCAGTGGTTCCCATTAAAAACAAACAAAAGCAGCACACTTCTGTCTGAATTCTATTTACCTGCTGTTGTTAAAGTCACCCCTTGCCCCATAACAAAGATCACATGGGAGATATTTCTATTTTAGATTTCACTTGCTGGGTTTAACACGGACTATGCAATTAAGCCAGCTTCTCTTGCCCTGTGGGTAGTTAATATGGTGCAGTAAATCATTCGTTAATCACACTGCTGATGACACAGTAGGTACCTGGGTGGCTGTCGAGGGTACACACATCTGCAGAGTCCCCAGGGTTGCATGTTGAGGGGAGAAGTCCCCCGGCTTAGTCTTGGCTACAAACCTCTACAGGCCAGGTCCCTTTGAGCACAATGGAGCAAAAGCATCAACCAGATCAACTGAAAACATTCAGCTCTGCTCCAGCCTGGAGAGGGAAGAAGGCTGGTTTCCAATCCCACGGCTTCACCAGCATCTCTAGCCTGGGGCTGGTTCTATGTATGAGCTGGCAGCACAGGCAGGTTCCTGAAGATGACGGAAATCCTCCTTTCTCAGGGGATCTTCCGGCCATCAAAAAAAGGACTCCTCGTCTTTGAGGATCTCATGGGTGAAGTCCTAGCGAGCCAGGCCTCCGACCCTGTACAGCGAACGGCCCAGCAGCAACAGGTTCATCCAGTCCTCTAGGTTCTGTTTGTTGACCAGCCACATCACACTGGAGGACAGCCAGGACAGCAGCCGCAAAACCCGTCTCAATGGTCGAACTGGTAGTGGTGGCAGCTCAGCGCAAGCCCCAGAATGATCAGAGCCTTATTCCCTGTAGATTAAGGAGAGGTTACTACAGGTTAATTAGAGCACCTGGAGCCAATTAAGCTCCCACCCCAGACCTAATAAAAACCTCTGCTTCAGTCAGACAGGAGGAGGGAAGGAGAGTGGACTAGTTTGGAGGTGACTGACGTTAACCAGAGGATTAGAATAGCAGGAGAAGGGAGACCAGGCCCAAGCAGGGCAGAGGGACTCCCCCAGCACAGAACTGAGAGAAACCCTGCCCAGGGGGAAAGAGGGTCAGAAGCCGGTGAAAGTGAAAGAGCTGGGACTGGAGTAGTGGGTGAACCTGGGTCCCTTCCCCGCTTCCCTTCTCTCCCCCTCCAGGGCACCTGAGGAGCCTAAGAATAGGGGCAGGGGCAGCGCCCTGACCCACCACCCCCAGGAAAAGCGTGGAACCCACCACAATAGCATTGGCCATTTGTCACAAACTGCACCAGATTAAAACTTTTTTTCCCCTTGCACTGCAGAAGAGCTCAGTTGTGAGCGTTATCTTCAACGTGCTAGTCAGCGACCGGTTCTATTTGAAGTTGAGCTGCCAGTCTGCTGGGGAGCTCTGACCTCCATGTGCTGTCCCCCACGGGAATGGAAAACTTTCCTCCCTTTGCAGCACAAACTGCGGATGCCCGGCTGCTCCTTTACTGGCTTTTTGGACACCAGCCATCGGTTGCTTATCATCAATTCTGATCTGACAGTGATCCCTACAGCTGATGTGCTGATTCTAATCCACTGCTTCAGTTGGGTTTAAATCTTTATCTGCAATTGGTAAGTCTGAGCGCTGAGTATGCAGAGACATTATTAGATTATTAAATCAATGACACTCAGGTTATTAGTCACACTTATCTGCATTACCTGACCCTTTAATGATGTTCTATTTTTACTTCCATCCTGCTAATGTCCCAGAGGTACTGAAATTATGACCAGAAAATTAATTTTTTTACATTTGGACAAGAAATAGACGTAAGGGGAATAATCCCGTATCGACGCTATAAATCCTAACAGGGTTGTTCAGAAAAGCTATGGGTATTAAAAAAAAAAAAAAAAAAAAAAAAAAGGGTTGAGAACTACATTTCATGTACCCGCTTATCCCTGTGGCGTGGGGTAAAAGAACGGGCCTGTGGATATGTTCCTATCTGGACCAGACTATTAGCTGATAACTCATTTTGAGGGATTAGGATTCCTGAGCTAGCGTTAATGGGTTTTACTAGACCTGCCAATATTTTCTCACAGAATCTTGCCATCGGGGATGTTGGAAAGGGAGCATTTCTGGAGTGAGATCAAATCTCGTAACCAGAAAAGGGACAGCTCGTGGTAAGATGATGGACGCCTGACGGATTCCCCCCAGCACACCACCTGCATCTGCGGTATCACTGAGCCCGCCTGACCCACCAGCCTGGGTTCCCTTTCCACTGCACCGCTGTGACAGGCTCTTAAGCTCCCTCCAGCACTCATACACTTAGGGACACACCCAGCTGCAGAAACATACAGACGCAATGGTCAGCTCTGCATGGGAAGGCTTCAGCTAAGGAACTTCCCAGGCACTTGGGCATGCCCCCCCCCCCCAGGATAAATGCAAAATGATACCGTCTTGTGCTGCGTAGAGAACTGTACAGCATAAGCTCATGAAATTCGCCCCCTCCTTCAATGTGAATAAGATATGCAACCATCTTTTGCCCCAAGCTATGATTTCCACATGCTGGTTTTAGACAAAACAAAAACAAGTTTATTAACTACTGTGACAAAGTTCCTCTACCTTGGTGGGTCCTGCGCTTATTGGCAGATTTGTTCACCTCAGTGATCTTCCCCTCTGGTGGAACCCAGAGTCTGGATCAGCTCCTCCTGTGTCTGATCAGGAGTTGGGAGGTTTGGGGGGAACCCGGGCCCACCCTCTACTCCGGGTTCCAGCCCAGGGCCCTGTGGATCACAGCTGTCTATAGTGCCTCCTGTAACAGCTGCATGACAGCTACAACTCCCTGGGCTACTTCCCCATGGCCTCCTCCCAACAC